>NW_026860386.1:0-98705 GCF_026571515.1 Ruditapes philippinarum
CGTGTCGGGATAATAACTAAGAAGTAACACCATAAAGGAATTTTGAATTAACGTGGCACAAATATTGTTATAATAAGATGACGTGTTTTAACCCAACATACTTACACCTTCGCCACAGCTCCAATGTCACACTCGAAGGTCAATACTAAAAATGGTCTGTTATATTTTGTGTCAGTTCAATATTTGTTTATAGATCAAGGGATTTTTTAAATTACTGGGCACGAATGTTTAAAATATGAAGACAATGTGTCATGCGCAACACCCGCACCCCTAACTCAAAGGCCATGGTCACATTTGGAGGTCAAAGCTAAAAATGTTTATTTATAGGATATATTATGTGTCAGATCAATAGCTTTTTCCATAGATCAAAGGATTTTGAAATTGCTTGTCACAAATGTTCACAACAATGAAATTATGTGAAGACGTGTATTAGAGTGACATAATAGTTTATCTCTAATGTACAGCATACATCCATTTAAGGGGATGTCGCAATGGAGACGGGGGACGGTGTTCTGGTACTGGACATTGATTTTGTAATGCTGTAAAACATTGAAGATGGTCATTACTATCAATACAAGATTTTGTTTTCAATGACGACTACAATCATGGTCTACAGCTCAGTTTGATAACATAATCACAATAATTTACGTATGCAAATTAAAAAAAAAAACAATTATTTTCCTAATGTTTATCGAAACATTATAAAAATTAAAAGCAATACTCAACGAACGTGGTTTAAAGAAAGGACATATGCCTTTTTTCTTCAAATTTGAAAAGAATTGTGCACATCACCTTACCCTGCTGGAGAAGATAGTGGTAAAACAGTGCCAGCAGTATAAAGCCAGGCCAGCATGCACTAATACATTCTAACTTGTCTGTATACCGTTGGTAATTATTAATTTTTTATGTTGGTAATAAGTTCCTAAACATGTTATGGAACAGTTTCGAAGAGTACAAATAAATAACGACAAAAAAAAAAACTCCAGGGTTTACTATATGATCTATGGCATTAGAAAAAAATGTTTAAAGGGAGTTGCAGGAGTGAATGATGGAAGTGGTTTAAATCTGTCATTCTGCCCTTCCCTAGATAATATCATTGCAACGGTCGGAATGCCGTGCGAGACGTATCACATCACTCCCAATAAAACACAAGAGAGACATCGAAATGCAAACCACGCAAAGTTATATACAAATTTTATATTTTGTATGTAATACTCAGGCTGTAAAAGTCCGACAGAAGAGCAATAAACTGGCACAAAAGATCACCGGAATAAAGAAGTTAAAATAATAAATACCAAATTCAGTAAAAAATCATACGAAATCAAATTTCAAGTGAGCATTGGTGAAAGAACCAACGAAAATATCTATGCAGGCTATAACAACAAAATTAATTGCATTTGTCCTTTCAATTTGGAACAAGCTAATATGAACGTTCTTCTTACTATTGTTGTTATACAAAATAAACGATGATTTATGGACGTGTACTTATGTCATTAAAAGATTGAACTTAAACGATAAGCTGAACTGATAAGCATATTCTCCTCAATTAAAAGAAACATATAAATATTCAACAAAGATGAAGAACGTCAATAAGAAATATCGAAACAGGTCCTTGGCACATACTGAATAAAGGAGTATTGTAAAAAGAAACAGCAAGTTTATCACATCTGACTTGTTGGATCAATCTGGTTCGACGGTCGGCTGCCGCCTTTGAAATAAGTTTTGTCTGTTATCATATAAGTGAGCATCTGAGCTAACATAATTGTAATGTTAAAACATTTTTAACACAAGAACCGTGTCATCATTACTTCCTATCAGGTTTGGCAGCTGAAGGTTGAACAATAATTAAGTTATTGAGCGGAAACCGTTTTTCAGTTTTAAGGTCTATGTAACCTTGAACTTGTTATTTGACATTTGATCTCTAAGTGTGACCTTGACCTTTGCCACAGAGACCTAAATTTTTCGCGCGACACACCGCCTTGCCATGGAGAACATTTATGCCAAATTATATTAAAATCCCTCCATCCATATAGAAGTTATGCTCCGGACACGGATTTTTGCGCCGACTCCAAGTGTGAACCTTGACCGTTGACGAGCGGATCTGTGTGTTGTGCGCGACACGTCTTCTCATTAAGGTTAAAATATATCTCGAGTTAATGTTGAATTCCTTCAAAAAATGAGCGAGATATAGGCCGGACAAATCCGCATTATTTGACCTCTAAGTGTAACCTTGACCTTTGACGCAGAGACCTAAATTTCTCGCTCGACACACCGCCTTGCTATGGAGCACATTTATGCCAAATTATATTAAAATCCTTCCATTCATATAGAAGATATGCTCAAGAAACGGATTTTGCGCCGACCCCTAAGTGTGACCTTGACCTTTGACGAGCGGATCTGGGTGTTATGCGCGACACGTCTTCTCATTAAGGTAAACATACATCTCAAGTTATTTTGAATTCCTTCAGAAAATGAGCGAGATATAGGCCGGAGAAATCCGGACGGACGGACGTACGCACATACACCGAACCAAACTGCCAAAAGTGGCGACAAAGTCGAGCTCACCGCAAGCGGGCTGTACAACTAAGGCGAGACATGTTCAATGCTAGATATAGCTGCACTGAACTTCTCAGGGGTAGGGAGGAGGGCAACAGTAAGTGGTATGTTATTCCAATGGTACACAGTCCTGGGGAAGAAAGAAAATTTATGATAATAAGAGGTTGCTGAAATTAACCTGTAACTCTAAGTGTGACCTTGACCTTTGACACAGAGACCTAAATTTTTCGCGCGACACACCGCCTTGCTATGGAGCACATTTATGCCAAATTATATTAAAATCCTTCCATCCATATAGAAGATATGCTCCAGAAACGGATTTTGCGCCGACCCCTAAGTGTGACCTTGATCTTTGACGAGCGGATCTTGGTGTTGTGCGCGACACGTCTTCTCATTAAGGTAAACATACATCTCGAGTTAATGTTGAATTCCTTCAAAAAATGAGCGAGATATAGGCCGGAGAAATCCGGACGGACGGACGTACGCACATACACCGAACCAAACTGCCAAAAGTGGCGACAAAGTCGAGCTCACCGCAAGCGGGCTGTACAACTAAGGCGAGACATGTTCAATGCTAGATATAGCTGCACTGAACTGCTCAGGGGTAGGGAGGAGGGCAACAGTAAGTGGTATGTTGTTCCAATGGTACACAGTCCTGGGGAAGAAAGAAAATTTATGATAATAAGAGGTTGCTGTAATTAACCTGTAACTCAGATCTTTTGCATGAATTGCTTATCCTTTTTGTGCTAAATGATTTCTAAAACCATTTTTCGAATGGTCATGAAAAGAAAAAAGGGATAATATTTTTAAGTTATTCATCATTGCTAGTTCCACTAGTTTAACTGTGTGGGACGTTTAATCACTATACAACTTTGATGACTACGAAAATGATTCAAACCACTAACAAACACTTGTCACTTACAGTGCACTTACAGTGATTCTGCTTGTATAATTAATAATTATTTGATTTCAATCGCAGAGAGGTTTATATAGTTGACTCCTAATCCAGTTGCCCAGATTCGATTCCCAGGCGAGGACGCTATCGAAGTATGTTACATCAGATCAGGATTAGACGAGTTCTGGTAAGAAGTCCAACGATACTAGATTGAAATCCAGCCACCCTCGCCCCCTGAAAACTAGCTAGTTCTGTGATTATAAATATTTTTGATGATTGATGTTCAAACAGGCCGTAAATTACAACAAGTAGTTGCGTATTTTGTTGATGGAACGTTCCTATGCAGTCCATCGCCTATGTTTTAAATGATAAACTGAGCAGCGCACAGTTTGTATGCCTGTCACCCATACACGACCCTGGTAGGCGTCGAACTCACAACGGTGAGGGGCAAAAGATTCTCGGTCGGAGACTTTAACCATTTTTTCTTTCCACACAAATAGGCATCGGTAGTGGTAATCCCTGAAGCTTGGATCAATTCCATCTAACTGCGGTCAAAAAAAAACGTGCAGTATGGACGCATGCACGGACGGTTGCCATCACTCCTCCGATGTCTATGGATGAAGATAATTATGTTGTGTAAGTGTACCTTAGATAGGTTAGGTCAAGGTTTGGATTGGGGGGTCCTTATTCTATAGGGGGTCACATTTCTACGTGAGGGGTCATTTTTCTACGTGTGAGGAGTCATAATATAATGACCCCCCAGTCATAATATAATGACCGCGGAGTCAATACTTTATATAAAATAATGACCGGGGGGTCATTATTTTATATTAAATAATGACCGGGGGGTCATTATTCTATGGGGGTCACTTTACAACGTTACACCGGCATAATTTGCTTGTTTTGTGTATTAATCTTTATTAATGTATTTCATTATTATGGTATATCTATTATGAGTTTTTTTTTTATTTTGCTTAAACTACTCTTTCACGATTCACATAATATAAACACATATAAAAGACAAAATTGTTTAACTGATCGGTGTGATTAATATTTGGCTTTTGTTAGACAAATGTCGGTTTCAATGTATTATCGGCTGAACCATAAGTTACGGTAGTTATAGTGAAATACATAATATCCGATTCCAATATAAATTGCATTGTACAATGTCCTTTGTTTGAAGTCTAATTGATTCTAAAAATAAATTTATATCATTATCAGTTTAGTGTCATCTGAGTCACTGGTGTCAGGTTATTGTTTAATTTATTCGAAGTATCGATTAGTGTTGATTTTTGATTCTATCATTTTTGTGAAGTTGGCGGCCTGGCGGCCCAGCGGCCTGACGGCCAAAACTTTGAATGTTGTAGAAATGTTATTTCAACAATAAAACGACATTTAATGAAGTTCTCAAGACAATTCTTGTTATTTAAAGGATATATTAAAAGAAAAAATCACTTTGAGAAAACTTTTATTATTTGATCATTTGTGTGAAGTTACCGGCCTAGCGGCCTGAAATTTTAAAGTTGTAAAAGTTTGAAAAAAAATGAAAAACGACTCTTCAAGTTTAAGTTCTAATATTTTTTCGCCATTCCAGGTCTTAAAATATTCTACCGATGCCATTTGCCAGCGACGAGCACGCTTCAAATGGAAGTGAGAAGCTGTTTAGTTTAGCCAATGTAGTTGTATTTACATGTATTTGAGTATCAAATCAAATCGAATCCATTTTTTTTTATATATAAACATATCACAAAAAACATAGCGTATGTATAGCTTTTGACCGAATTTTATTCGAATAACCTGGAAACAAATGCAACCGAGAACTGAAATACAGAAATGAATACATGCGAGGGCTGTTCAATAAATACGCGGAAAAGTGTCGCTATTTCCTTATTTTCCAAGTTAGCTGAATAAAACTTATACAGTAATAGAGACATATTTTGAAAATATACAGCAAATATTGCCGTTCTGGCATGAATCATATGTTAACAAACGGTCGTTATGGTAACCACATGTAGCGATTACTGGCCCACTTTTGTTCATTTTTACAAATAGTCACTGGTTAATAATGACGTCGCATATTAAGGTTTACCGTGCGATTTTCACCAAACTTTGCATAATTTACGCGCAATATGTTGGCGTTACGCACATGACTTCACGTTAGTGTGTAACGTCATTTAGGCGTTAAGCGACCATATTGTTTACTGCGTATGCGTTAAAATGGCATCGGAACAACGATCTTCAATAACATTTTGTGTTATGAACGGGTTTTCAAAGAAAGAAACAATGTTAAGATTACAAAAAGCATATAGTGATCAGACGATGAAGAACACAGCAATGTACAATTGGTATGCCCGATTTCTAGGCAGCCAACAAAGCATCCATGACGACAAACGCAGTGGACGTCGCAACGTAACGTCAAATTACGTCGCTGTGATAAAGGAGCTGCTTGACAATGATCATCGGATATAATTCTCGAAATACACGAAAGATCGGATTGTAGCATTCGCACAGTGCATCGCATTATTCACAATGAACTCAATATGAGACGTCTGTGTGCCAGGTGGATTCCTAAAATGTTGACGGACGAACAAAAAGTGGAAAGGGTGCGGTGTTGCAATCAATTTCTCAGACGCTTTCAGAGGGAAGGTGAACGTTTTTAGCGACGGATAGTGACTGTTGATGAGACATGGATCACCCTTAAAAACTTTCTAAATGTGATGCTTTTCTTTTATATAACTGAAAAGATATGTCTTTAAAAGTTAATAAAGAGTCGTTTTTCAATTCTTTTCAAAACTTAGACAACAATAAAATTTTAGGCCGATGGGCCGCCAGGCCGCCAACTTCACAAAAATGATCAAATAAAAAAGCTTTCTCAAAGTGATTTTTCCTTTTTATACATCCTTTAAATAACAAGAATTGTCTTTAGAACTTTATTAAATGCCGTTTTATTGTTGAAATAACATTGGGTTTTATTCTACAGCATTACAATTTTTGGCCGTCAGGCCGATGGGCTGCCAGGCCGCCAACTTAAAACGTTGCCCCGTACTTCACTTCAGTGTTGTTATATTTTTCTGGTCCTTCGGGATCATTGATGCCAGCACTATTAAGTGTTGAGAATTGAATACCGCTCAAGCCGGTGCTAGGGGGCGTGAGGGATGTTGCACATATTCATTATCCCTCATATACAGACTCAATCAAACCGAGTCTGCAATTCTCTTGTAACTTTGTTGTGATTAATGCTTCCGAGGGATCACATTGTTTCCAGATTTTTTCACATAAATGATAGAATTAAAAAAATCTCTCAATTGTTTTTTTATTTCTTTTTATATACCTTTAAATATCAAGAATAGTCTTAAGAACTTCATTATGTCCCGTTTTTATCATATTGATAACATTTCTACAACTGTAAAATTTCCGGCTTTTTAAATAAAAAAATTCTCAATGTGATTTTTTAGCTCACCTGTCACAAAGTGACAGGGTGAGCTTTTGTGATCGCTTTTCGTCCGGCGTCCGTCCGTCCGTAAACTTTTACTTTAAATGACATCTCCTCATAAACCACTAAGCCAATTTCATCCAAACTTCACAGGAATGTTCCTTTTGTGGTCACCTTTAAAATTGTTCAAAGAATTTAAATCCATGCAGAACTCTGGTTGCCTTTGCAACCGAAAGAAAAAACTTTAAATATCTTCCTTTAAAAAACCCTAATAGCTAGAGCTTAGATATTTGGCATGAAACATCTTCTAGTTAGTGTCTACCAAGTTTGTTCAAATAAAAGCCCTGGGGTCAAAATTGGCCCCGCCCCAGGGGGTCATTGATTTTCACTATATGCATGTAGTAAAAACTTATAATCTTCTTCTAAAAAACCCAAAGAGCTAGAGCTAAGATATTTAGCATGAAACATCTTCTAATGAGTGTCTACCAAGTTTGTTCAAATAAAAGCCCTAGCGTCAAAATTGGTCCCGCCCCAGGGGGTCAATGATTTTCCCTATATGCATATATGAAGTAAAAACTTAAAAAAATCTTCTTTTAAAGAACTCAAAGAGCTAGAGCTAAGATATTTAGCATGAAGCATGTTCTAATGGGTGTCTACCAAGTTTGTTCAAATAAAAGCCCTGAGGTCAAAATTGGCCCCGCCCCGGGGGGTCAGTAATTTTCCTTATATGTGTATAGGAAAAACGTAAAAAAAATCTTCTTTGAAAAAAAACCAAATAGCTAGAGTTTAGATATTAAGCATGAAACATCTTCTTGTAAGTGTCTACAAAGTTTGTTCAAATAAAAGCCCTGGGGTCAAAACTGGCCCCGCCCCAGGGGTGTCATTGTTTTTAACTATATGTGTATAGTAAAAACTTAAAAATCTTCTTTGAAAAAAACCCAATGAGCTAGAGCTTAGATGTTTAGCATACAAACATCATCTTATGGGTGTTTACCAAGTTTGTTCAAATAAAAGCCATTGGGTTAAAATTGGCCCTGCCGTGGGGAGAGGCCTATACTTGTTAGTATACAGGTGAGCGACCTCAGGGCCATCATGGCCCTCTTGTTTATATATCCTTTACATAACTTAAAATAACAAGTTTGTCCTTAGAACATCATTAATTGCCGTTTTTATTGTTTTTATAACATTACAAGAGGCAATTTTACGCCGCTAGGCCGCCAGACCGCTGGGCTGCTAGACCGCCAACTTCACGCCGCCAGGCCACTGGGCCGCTAGGTCGCCAACTTCACACATCTTCCCTAGACACGCTTTGCTTTGATGCCTTTCCTTCTGAAATATTATCATAGATTTTATGGCAATATTATCCAAGTAATATTCACGGGGTCAAAATTGACACGCTCCGCTTATTACATACTTTGTAGATCAAAAGCTCAAAGATTATAAAAGGTCCATTATGCCTTAGAAATTCTATCATTTTAGTTTTCAGAAACCTTTTTATATGTGTATCTCGTTACAGAGCCGAAAAGACACCTCATTTTAAGATAAAAATGATCTTCCGCTTCTTCACTTCTGATGGCAATTGGTATAATTATAGTGGATACAATATTATATATGGAAGTCAAAATATTACATTGTACTTTGTTTACATTTTGCTACCTTTACGATACATTACTGCATGGTTAACTATGGAAAGCCGTGACTGTCTCTTATATTATTATTTTTTAATGGATAATATAGATGTTCACTTCGACCATATATGAATTGAAAACACCACCTTATTAAACCGTAAACTATTATATAAATCCAAAATATAATACAAGTATATGGAACCATGCCGTAAGTTGATTTTCCCAATAAGTAAGCTAGGTTCTTTCGTTTTAATTAATAAAAATAGGTACGCCAATTGTTTAGAATTTTAAACAATGCAAAATTATAAAAAGTATAAAGTTAACTATATTACAGGCGCCGAAAATAGAATAGTTATTCAGATTTTCAAAAGATAAAGCCCGCATATTTGAATACCTTCTCAAGTTACGATTGTTCTTTTGTGCACAATAGCATTGAAAAAATGTATTGAATCAAGTACAAAGCAAGTATCTTGTTTGCGTTAAACTACCGTTTATGGTAGTTTATCGAAATAATTGTAATTTCAGCCGCTGCTTTCATAGCCACAATGAATTGTTGTATAAATCCAACGGATTCAATCAAACTATTCAATGATACAAGGTTACTAATTTACAACGCGGCTTTCTATAAGTAATGACTCAGAAAGTACAAGAGATATCAACTTAAAATTTTGTAGGTACATATATCTCAATGTGTAGAAGTGCAGAACAAAAGAACTATAACTTTGCTTTTCCTAATTTTGAAGTTATTACCCTTTGTTGTTTTTTTTAGACTTTGAACTTTGTCCGGGAGAAATTACTCTAGCACAACAAGGGGTATTAACAAGAAACTTTATATGTAGATAGATCTCATTGAGATGGAATGCAGTGCAAAAAAACATAACTCTACCTTCCCTTATTTTGGAGTAATTGCTCTTTGTTCATTTTTACACTTTGATCATTGTCCGGTACATAAATTGATAACTATAAATAGGTATCAACTTAAAACTTTGGAGGTGTATAGATCTCACTGAGTAAATGTGCAGTGCAAAAGAACTGTTAATCTGCCTTTCCTTTTGGAATGATTGCCCTTTGTTTATTTTTACACGTTCAACTGTGTCCGGTACATAACGGAGTATTTATTAGAAACTTTGTAGGTAGATAGAACCATGGAGTAGAAGTATTGTACAAAAGAACAGTAACTCTGCTTTGTCTTATTGCCCTTTGTTCATTTTTACACTCTGCAAGAGACACCAACAAAAAACTTTGTAGTTAGATAGATCTCAGTGGGTAGAAGTGTGATGCAAAAGAACCATAACCCTGCCTTCCCTAATCTATTTCTTTAAATTTTATTACCCTTTGTGCATTCTTACACTTTGAACATTGTCCAGGACACAACCTGAAAAAAGGTATCAGAACTAAAAAAGGTATCAACTTAAATTTTCAGGTATTTAATCTTACTGAGTAGAAGTGAAGTAAATTAGAACCGTAAAACTTTCATTCCAAATTTTGAAGTAATTGCTCTTTATTCATTTTAACACTTTGAACTTTGTGTGAGACAAAACTTGAGAACTATGAAAAGCATTAACTTCAAACATTGTAAGTATTTAGATCGCACTGCGTGGAAGTACGGAGCATAAGAACTTAAGAACTGTAACCCTCCCTACCTAATTTTGGAGTTGTTGCCATTTTTTTTTAGTTTTTTAACTTGGAACTTAAAACTTTGCAGGGAGATAAATCTGAATGAGTAGAAATGCAGTGTAAAAGAACCGTAACCCCTACCCTAATTCAAAAGTTATAACCCTTCGTTCATTTTCACATTTTGAATATTTTCCTGGATGTAAAAGGTATCAAACTTTGTACGTAGATAGATCTCACTGAAGTGCCGTACATAAGAACCCCAAACTTCCCTTTGGAGATATTGCCCTTTGTTCATTTTTATACTGAACTAAATTGTCCGGGACATAAATAGATAATTATTAAAGGTATTGAAAGTATATAGATTTCACTGAGTATTTAAATTATCTTATTGATGTAGAACAAATACTTCAAAAGCATTTGAAAAAAAAAACACTATGAACTACTACATTCTCCGTATGAGCAAAATTATTAACTGAAATGCATGTTTTTTTACAAGCAGGTGTCGGGGATATTCGGCACTTGTGACAATTTCTATTTTTATTGATTGGCTAATCGGCAAAGAATAAAAATAAATGTATTATATTTAACAAATGATTTAATAGTTATCACAGTGGTTACATCTATCTATCTCTTAACACATACTTAAAGTTCATATAATTCTTTTTTTTTTCATTATAAAAATATCAAAAAAGACACGTGTAAGGAAATGCATGTCAAAAAAATTAACTCTATCTTACTAATTTTTAATTATCATCCTTTATAATGTCTAATTATGCTTGTGTGAAGATAATCTTGAAAATTCATTTTACAAAATGAAACACAACATATTTCTGAATTGCTTATTGTTTTTTCTTTAAAGATTAGTAAAATAGTTTTGATAATGCTTGTTCGGAGTATAACCTTCTATCACTGAGTGACAATTAAGAGACTTAAATGGGAGATCTCAATGCCATAAATCTAAATTATCGAGTCATCTAATTTTCATTTTCTCCTTTATGATACATAATCCTGCTACTTTGGTGAACCGTACTTAATGCTTTTACAATTTTGCTGAATTGGTCCAACATGACTAACATTATTCATATTCAGTGAGAAATTTCTTCTTATTTAATGGGAACTAAGGTGTCTTGTCTATTGTATCAAGGTCACTATAACTAAAAGTATTTTACACTTTAGCTGATCCAATTTTAACTATTTAATTGATGTCGTTTAAATTATTTTCAAGATTTCAAGATATCTTAGGTGTTTCTCTAACTTAAAATTAATTAAGAGGACACAAAGGTAAATGACACGGGTTTAATGTTTTCAATTTTACCCTTGCTGCCATTATTTATAGACTGGTGTGCAAATGACAAGTGATAAATGTCCTTGTTAGAACAGCTATCGCCTATAGCTGTAATTATCCCTTCCATGTTGGTCAATATTACAAAATTAACCTCAAGGCTGGCCCATTTAATACAAAATTGACAATCGATATAGGATACATTGATAGAGGTCTACTAGCTATTGTTATATTATCTAGTATATGTAGTTTCACAGAGTTGTGCTGCGTTTTCCGAAAAACCTTTATGTAAAATATGTGACCAAAACTCAGAGGCGAATTTTGAACGAGAAAGTGATCTATAAATTAAACATGTCTAGAAAACGAGACGTTGATGCTCCTTGCCAAATATCACGAGTACTTCTGGTGAAGATATTTTAGATGTATTCTTAAATTTCTTTACAATTTACCTTTCATCATAAAGGGAGATGATTCAAACTTGAGTAATATAGAATTTGATTCTCTGTCACTCTATTCTCTCTCACTTACCGATAAAGAAATAGCCGGGATATCGGGAATTTACCAATATAACATTGCTTTCAGAAAAGCCGAGACAGAGCCCAATGGAATGGGCCATCTTTCATAGATGTCAAAAGTTGTCTTTATCAATTATGTTTATTATATCTTATCAGCTTTTTAATTAAATTCACGAACATAAACCTAAGCTAAATTGTGTAATAACAAAAATAAACTTCGATTTTCATTTTCCTGTTTAGACATAGATCCCTCATTAGTAGTGTGATATTCTGTGTTCATATCTTTGAGAAAAATATTTTTACTGCAGAAACTTAATATTGAATTATATTTAGTTCTTATAAATATATAAATATTTCAATCAAAGAAGCTATGACATATTTATGGGAATCTGCATTCCAACTATCATTCTTACGAGTTTATTAAAGCTGGTTCTTTAAAACAAAACTGACATTTTGTTAATGACACTACATATAAATAGTGTGTCCTGCTATAGTGTACACAGGATATGAAGCAAACCATATCTACTTTGTGTGAAGTCTAAACAAGTTTTTATTTACAAAAAGCTTGAGCATCAATTATCAATATCTTTAAAAATCAAATTTACACATATTGGTTTCCTAGCAATGTCCGCCCCTAATCGCATTTTTTCAAAAAATAAAATAAAACTCTGTCTACGGGCGAGTACAGAACTTTGGCATATCAAAGTAAGGTAGGGTTGCTGTCTTGTATAACCATTTTTCAATGTTGCTCTTTTACTTTACTTTTTAATTGAATATAGGCCTGAATGTAACAGCCTTTCTCACGTTTATTCAAAATCTCATAGCAGTTTTTAGGACCTTTTTTATTTTGAATATAATTCAGTACCAGTAAGGAATGTTAAAGATCTTGTAACACAATTTTTTCATGGTTTTATTTCATAAATATGATGCTCAAATTAAGATTTGTCAATACTGTAAGTTCCAATAAGCATTATTTACAAAGATATTACCGAATTTAACATTTCTTGTAAATAAAGGCAGGTAATTAGAAATTTAATTTCTATAAATTCTAAGTCAAATTTTCCAAGAAGAAATGAATGCATATAATTTATTGATTAAATATAATGTGAAGCAATATTTGCAGTACACATTTTACATATTCCTCGACGTTTGAAATTTGTTTTATTTGCATAATTATAAACATATATATTTTTTTGCAAGTGAGGTATACACAAATTATCAATATTAATCACAAAACATACAGGATCTTTGAGATGATCGATCAAAGAAATAGAACTTCGTCTTATGCAAATATATTGTTCAAAAGTATTGATTTACCTGGAATTGGGTGTCAGTTATTGCACATGGCCATTTAAAAAGGAATTCCCCAGGTGGTGTTTATTTTGTAATGTTCTTTACGGTAACTTAAAACAATAGACAAAACTTCAAAACATACAAATCGCTTTATTATTTCAACTGCTGTGTTGCATAGAAAATAAATGTCTCTCTGATTTAATGAAGTAACATAGATGCCCTACTGGTAAAAATAGACCGTACTGGGCAAAAATATAAAAGGGCCGGAAAACTGCTAGGGGCTGGAAACTGCTAGGAAACCAGTGGAACATCTTTAATTTTAATAATACATAGATCTATAAATATGTCTATGTTAACTTCAAATCAGTTTATCGGTCGTTTATATTTCAACCTAATCATTATTTAAAGATATTTGAAGTATCATGAACGCACACTTATCTAATCTCACAGTTATTATACCCCCACCACAAAATGGGACGGGGGAGGGGCTATAATGGATTCGCTTTGTCGCGTCGGTCCGTCCGTCCGTCCATCTCCATTTTCGTGTCCGCGTTATAAATCCTATACCAATTGAAGGATTTTCTTTAAACTTGTCTCAAATGTTCACCTCAACAAAGGGGATGTGCAGAACCCATGTTGCCCATGTGTCAGCTCAAAGTCAAGGTCACAATTGAAGGTCAAATATCAAGCAATCAAATATTAGCAGTATGTCGTGTCCGCTCTGTAAGTCCTACACTAATTGAAAGATTTTCTTCAGACTTGGCTCAAATGTTCACCTCAACAAGGTTATGTGCAGAATCCATGTTAACTTTGTGCTGGCTAAAGGTCAAGGTCACACTTGAAGAAAAAGGTCTAAAATTTTAACAGTTAATTGAATATTTCTGAAACTAGCACAGGTATTTGCTTGAAACTTAAAAGATATATGAGGTGTCACAAATAAGATATGCAGATCAAGTTTCATAACTCTGTAATGCATTTTGACAAAGTTATGCCCCTTTTTAAGTCTTTAAATTTACATACACTCAATACTAGACAATATGTCATGTCCGCTCTATAAATTCTTTACTAATGGAAGGATTTTCTTCCAACTTTACTCAAATGTTCACCCAAACTGGGCAATGTGCAGAATCCATTTTACTTTTGTGCCAGCTTAAGGTCAAAGGCCACACTTGAAGGTCAAAAATTGACTTAGAAAATGTTTAGTACATTGGAAAAATGAAAGGTTATTTGTAACTGTTTCAAACATGATTTGACAATATATATTTATACTATTACCTGTACACTTGTGCCACTCAAGTTATTCCAACATTTAACCGCATTTCCAAGTTGTCATCTGTCAAGGACATTGGTGAGGGTATGAATCACATTCAGCGATAGTTCTTGTTGTTTTTTGTTCTGATATTCTATGATTGTATCAAATATATCGAACATGGACTAAGCCTTAAAATATTCAACGAATTCGGGAGGTCAAAGGCAAAACAACCTTCGATAGAGATGTAATATTTCTATGCATCCAAATATTTAGGAACATCATTCAAATATCCACAATTATTTGAATCTAAATTATTTGATATTTCTATTAAATTCTCGACAGATTTAAAAAATCGGAAAAGCAGAACAATAATATTAACACTGTCCAAGGCTTGCAAAGCCTCACTTTTATTATACTGATAAATCGATTTTCAAATAACCTAAAAATTTTGATTTGTTTATTTATTAATAGATGTGGCTATGGTAAATATGTGAGAAATCAAGAAGACTAAAATGGCACCTGGAGATCCAGAAAATCGGACACATCTATTCCGTTTGCAAATTCTAATAATAGATGGAGGCCTGCTTGTATTGAGAAGTATACTTGATCAGACAATAGCTGCCAAAGGCATAACTTTAAAGACATGTCTTAATAATGAAAGGTCAAAAATTACACGATTGCATGGCCGTGACGTTATCAGCCAGGCTCAATATGACTTATTGTTTCCAGTTGGGGGTCAAGACCCTACTACGGCAGATATGGACATTACGCTTATCATTTTCCTTCTTGCAAACCTTAAATGTTTCGGATTGAATAAGAAATTTAAATGGAATGCGACACCTGCAGAAACCGATTTAACAGTTGAGGCAGATATATGTCGTTTGAGAAATTTCCGGAATAAAGTAAGTATGATATGAGAAAAGTTGTTGCTATATTAGTATGAAATCTTTTGTGTTAACATGCAAAAGAAGCAACCAGATGAACACCTCTTATACAACAATTATATTTTAAATGCTTAAACTAACGAAAAGTAAAACGGATATCTTAGTTCTATATTAACATATTTGACAGCATGTAAGTACATGTTATTAAGAAAAGGACGTAAAATAAATTATCAATTACTTCGCGATATTTGTGGATTGCATACAATGATGATCTGAAATAATACTTAAATGTTAGTGACCTGAAACGTTATAAGTTGATTGATCTTATTTATTTAAACTTCATTGTACTTTAAGTATAAATATATTTTTTAGCAAATATAATTCTTTTTATTTTATCATGTTTTGTGTCAACAATAACTTGTATACCCTTACACCTACAACTTAAAGAAGTTTGCACGATCCCCTTTTCACCTAAACTTCGACAGAACATGTTCCAGTCTATTTATACCTACGGGGCTTTTTTCTGCATTACTAAAAATTGAGTATTTATTGCAGATCTGTCATATGTCAACAACAACTGGAATAGAACAAAATGAGTTTACAACTTTGTGGAATGAAATCGAGAAGGTAAGCGTATAGGCTTTAAAACATTGTTTCTCTCCTCTTAAAAACATTCCAATGCAATCCTTTAAAAATTTATTTATTTAAGTTTACTTTATTCCTTTCAACAGAAAAAAATGTTTTTATTGTTTATGGTATTTACTAGCTTTCAGGTGGAACTTTGTATCAACTTAAGTTTTTACATCATATGAGTATTTTCTAAAATATTCTTATAGATTTGTATAAAAAATATTGTCATGAATAATAAAGACATTAAAATTAGTTTGTGTCAAGGTTGTATTTATGAATATGTTTTTTTCTTTATTTTCTTCATCAAATTTATATAATCATAAAAATAAGTGCTCTCTTCATATGAATATCTTCAAATAGTGACCGATAAAGCAGTAATATAATACAAATGAACAAAAGCAATAACTTGAAAATAAAATTGAAAACTGGTATAAAAACAAATGCTAAATTCACAATTCCTATCACATTCGGTTTTTAGATACTTATTCGACAAAACACTCCCGCTCTCAATATGCATCAAACAATTGCCGATTTCAAGTCGTGTTCTCTTGATCCAGAGGAAGAAAGAAGGATAAATAAAGAAATAAAGAAATGCAAGGACTATGAAGCAGATGTTGATCGACTAAAACAGGAAATGGGAGACGTAAAAGAAAATGTTAATGAAGTAAAAAGTGACCTTGGTGATATGAAAGAAAATGTTACTGAAATTAAGAGTGACCTTGATGATGTGAAAGAAAATGTAACTGAAGTAAAGAGCGACCTTGATGACGTAAAAGATAATGTTACTGAAATTAAGAGTGACCTTGATGACGTGAAAGAAAATGTTGCTGAAGTAAAAAGTGACCTTGATATAGTGGAAGAAAATGTTGATGAAGTAAAAAGTGACCTTGATGACGTGAAAGAAAATGTTGCTGAAGTAAAGGGTCACCTTGACGACGTGCAAGAAAATGTTGCTGAACTAAAGGGTCACCTTGATGAAGTGAAAGAAAATGTTGCTGAAGTAAAGAGTGACCTTGATGACGTGAAAGAAAATGTTGCTGAAGGAAAGGGTCACCTCGATGATGTGAAAGCATTTGTTGCTGAAGTAACGGGTAACCTTGATGACGTGAAAGAAAATGTTGCTGAAGTAACGGCTAACCTTGATGATGTGAAAGAAAATGTTGCTAAAGTAAAGGGTCACCTTCATGACGTGAAAGAAAATGTTGCTGAAGTAACGGGTCACATTCATGGCGTGAAAGAAAATGTTTTTGAAGTAAAGAGTGACATGGATGACGTGAAAGAAAATGTTGCTGAAGTAAAGGGTCACCTTGATGACGTTAAAGAAAATGTTGCTGAAGTAAAGAGTGACATGGATGTCGTAAAAGGAAATATTACTGAAGTAAAGAATGACCTTGATGACGTAAAGGGAAATATAATAAAAGTACAGGAAGACCTTGAAGAGGTCAAAAGACGACCACAGACAGGTGGGTTATTTCATGAATTTATGACTAAGTACAAGAGTACAAAGCGCTTACAATACATGTATATAATTTATAATAAAATACTTGTGTCCATCTATCTTGCATCTTTGACAGCACACTGAAAATAAATTCTATTTGAAAGAGATATTTCCATTTATCAAACTCCTTTAATATTTCAAATTTCTTATAAGCATTAACTTATAATTCTAGATCTATTTTGTTCAATTAGCGTAGATCAATAAATTTACACAATATGTACAATGTAAATTTGTTTTTGTTAAGTCATGAATCTGAGTAAAACTAACATATCATAAAAGATAGAGGAATACTAGTATTGATTTATTAATAAACTGATAAAAGTGGTTAACCACACTAAGTGAAATTATATGTATGTACATAATTATGCAAATAAAACAATTTTCAAACATCTTAGAATATGTAAAATATGTACTGCAAATATTTATGCACATTATATGTCATCATTTCAATATATGCATTCATTTATTATTGTAAAATTTGACGTAAACTTTATTGAAAATAAATTTCTGATTACCTGCCTTTATTTACATGAAATGTAAAATTCGGTAATATCTTTATAAATAATGCTTTTTGGGAGCCTACAATATTGATCAATCATATTGTGATTTAAAACCATAAAAAATTATGTTACAGGATCAGTAAGTCAACATTTAATCCGTTGGATCTGCCTATACGAGTACTTAAAGATTACCTTTACTTAAAAAAAAGCCACCACCGGTAGGGGCAACGCTAGACTTTTTGCAATTTCAAAAAGCAAACAAATTAACAATTCTTACAAGAAAAGTAAAGAAAAAAAATTGTCTTTCTTTTAATTTTACTAGGTCTGCCTAGTCACACTTGTTGTTTTGTCCAAGCATGAATCCATTCCATAAATAGATGACAAACTTAAGAAAATATAATCAAAATTCAATCATTTGAAGGTCAATGCAATATAAATATCAAGGTCATATCTTATTTTTTTGCATGTATGTTTGGTCACAAGTATTGTTTTGTCCGTATAAGAAACAAAACCGTACATAATTAACTATTATGGAAAATTAATCGAAATTTAATTATTTGATCTTGACATTCAATGTCATTCTAAGCTCAAGGTCAAGGTCAGTTCAACCTTTTAGAATGTCTTGTCCAAAAGGTTGTTTTATCCGAGTATGAAAACAATCCATCTATTAATTACAAAGTTACAGCCAATAGTGGCGATAATCGGTGAAAATGAAATAATTTGACCTTAAAGGTCATGGTAACACATGAGTCAAGGTTAAGTTTGAGATTGAAATACACGAAGGTGCTAACCTAAAAGATGTGTTTTTATACGAAGTTCATCCATTTATAAATAAAAAAAAGTTTTAGCCAGTTACAAAATTACAGAAACAAGAGGGCCATGATGACCCTGAAATCGCTCGCCTGAATATAAAAACGCTCCATGACAAGGAACAAGTAATATTGTAAACTATAAACAAAAGCAATTATAAAATCTAAATCTTGAACTGATAATAAGCATCTGAAATAGTGCATATGTAAAAACTATACTGGTTGCTATAGCTGAGGTAAAGCTAAGTTTCAAAAGATGTGTACATAAGGAAAATCAAAGAATTTTGACCAACTTGTTACAGGTATTATTATTATGCCCCTACTTCAAAGAAGAGGAGGTATATTGCTTTGCATTTGTCTGTCGGTCTGTCCGTCGGTCCGTAGAGCAATTGGTTTCCAAGTGATTACTAAAGAACGCTTAGGCCTAGGAACTTCAAACTTCGTATGATGATTGGTCATGACAAACCGATGACCCCTATTGATTTTTGGGTCAAAGGTCAAGGTCACATTGACCTTGTTAGTAAAAATGGTTTCCGATAAATAACTAAAAAAACATTGGCCTAGGAATTTCATCTTGGAAAAATGATTGGTCAGATGACCCCTATTGATTTTGGGGTCAAGAGGTCAAAGGTCAAGGTCACGTTGACCTTGTAAGTAAAAACGGTTTCCGATTACGTGTAATAACTAAATAACGCTTAGACCTAGGAACTTCAAACTTCGTATGATGATTGGTCATGACAAGTAGATGACCCCTATTGATTTTGGGGCAAGAGGTCAAAGGTCAAGGTCACATTGCCTTGTTATTAAAAACCGTGTCCGATCAATAACTAATGAACGCTAACACCTAGGAACTTTAAACTTGGTATGATGATTGATCATTACAAGCAGATGCCCCCTATTGATTTTTGGGGTTAAGGGGTCAAAGATGAAGGTCACATTGACCTTGTAGGTAAAAACGGTTTCCGATCAATAACTAGAGAACTCTTAGGCCATGAACTTTAATCACGGTATAATGATTGTTCATGACCAGCAGATGACCCCTATTAATTTTGAGGTCAAAGGTCTAGGTCACATTGACCTAAGGGATAAAAAACAGTTTCCGATCAATAAATAAAGAACGTTGAGGACTACGAACTTCAAACTTAGTAATATGATTGCTCATGACCAGGAAAAGGACCCCTATTGATTTTGGGGTTAAGGGGTCAAAGTTCAAGGTCATATTTATCTTGTTGGTAAAAACGGCTAACAATCATTAACTTGACATCCCATGATTTGTTGGCCCCCAAACTTCGTAGGTGCATAAGACTTGACAATAAGATGACCCTTATTGATTTTGGGGTCAAGGAGTCAAAGGTCAAGTTCATATTAACCTTGTAGTTGAAACGGGTTTCGATCAATAACTTGACAAGCCCATAGCTGCTGGCCCTCAATATTTGAAGGTGCATTGGTCTTGGCCAGTAGATGACCCCTTTTGATTTTGGGGTCAAGGGGTTGTCAGTGTCATATTGACTTTGTACTTAAAAATGGTTTCTGACCAACAACTCAACAACTCAAGTTGCCTTTGTTGATATTTTTATATTTAACTAAAATGCTTTTCGTATACACATTTGAAGGTCTTATGTAATATAACAACTTGGCTGCCATTAATGAGGCCTACATGATTCATAAAATGTATGCATATATTATTTGGTAAAATTTGTAATCACTTAAATTGCTGCTATGCGGTCACAATAATTATTACCTTGTGACTAGTCATGACCAGTAGATAACCCTTATTGATTTTTTGTTCACTAGGTCAGAAGTCATGCATAATAACCTGATCACATGACTAATTGGCTGCCGATAGTGGCATACATGTTTTACAAATATATCTTGTTTGAACAAACTAGAGGATGTTTCATGCTATTGTGGATATTTTAAAAGAAGATTTATTAAGTTTTTACTACACTCATGTAGAGAAAATTAATGGCCTTCTGGGCGGGGCCAATTTTGACCCCTGGGCTTTTATTGGTAGACATTCACTTGAAGACGCTTCATTATTTATATGTTAGCTTTAGCTTTTTTGTTTTTTTAAAGAAGGTGTTTAAAGGTTTCACGAAATACATATCAGGAAAATCAATTGCCCCCGTAGCGTGGCCAATTTTGACCCAGCAAATTGGTAGACACTCACTAGAAGATGTTTCATACCAAATATCTAAGCTTTAGCTCTTTGGGTTCGTTGAAAGAAGATTTCTTTTCTTTCTGTTGCCATGGCAACCAGAGTTCTGCATGGAATTAAATTCTATGATTAATTTTCAAAGGTTATCACCAAAGGAACATTCCTGTGAAGTTTGGATGAAATTGGCTTCGTAGTTTATGAAAAGATATCGTTTTAAATTGACGGACGGACGAGAAAAAGTCGAGCTAAAATGGCAAATAATAATTTAACTGCTGAACTATATAAGCTAAGTTCATCGTGAAGGATTTGAGTTTTTTAAGTAAACATTTTACATAAATGAATACTGACCCTTTTTTCTGTATATGGTAATAATCAATTTAATATCAAACGACTAATATAATATAGATTGATTACATGGGTTTCTTTTTATTAGCAGAGAGAGGGAGAGGAGAAGACTTTCCAATACAAACAGAGGAGGAAAAATACCAAACTCGCAAAAAGGGTAAGTTAATAGTGTTGTACGTTAAGGTTTGAAGTATTGTCCAGAAGCAGAATGTTGAAAATAATGGAAGTCACTGTTTAAAGGACACATACTTTCTTATTAATAATATACCGGTACATATATTTTTATAGAAACTGACAACATTATTCTGTCTTGGCCGATGAAATGCTAGAGGGCGTGATCAGTAGCTTGCAGTTACCACTACCGTCCATGAACAGGCTAAATCAAACCAAGTCTGCATCATTTTCGTGTCCACCATGTTGGATTTTTTTTAAAGATTCTGTTTTCCTCAAATTTGTATGCATGTTTGTGCTACGTTATTTCCTTCTATTTGATCTGATTTTACTTAAGTGGTTCCAATCCTTTCTTTCCTCAATCTTTTCGGGACTAATAAAACCCCAAGAATTGTTTAGATTAATCTAAAGTGCAGAAATATCAAGTTTTATTAATTAATACTATCGAATTCTCTACATTAAATATACAACATTGCCACATTAAATTATTAAAGGTAAATTATTATCTTTGATTCAAAACCATTTGCAAGAGAAAATATTATTTTTCTTGCTTTTATTCAATGAAGGCTTTCTATACGAAATGCAAAATCATTAAACAATATACACTCAGGACCTGTGACCAAGTTTTATTAGATAACATTTCTGTCAAGTTTGGTTACATATTATAGGCAGTTGGAACTAATTGTGCACCCCTGATAGCTGATTTATCTGATGTTGTTACGAGAGGAATTTTATGTTAATTCTCTCTCCTATTTCACAAGAGGAAGTTATACATGCATTTAATAATACTTCCCGCAATCTCCCACGCACTGATCTTCCGTTACAGGACATCACAACATTTTAGTCAAGATTTTTGAAGATATGAATTTTTTTCAATTCTGAAATCTATTTCAAAAAGTAAACACGGTTTTGCTAATGTTTCAAAATCATTAGGTGTTAGATGTGAACTAAAATAAAAAAGATAATTTCGGCAACATAAATATTATGAAATAATTTTTAATATCGCACCGTTTATTTAAAAAAAAAAACAATGGCCGCTTTCAAAAGAAAAATCATTCAAGTAATTAATTATTTCGATTGTACACTTAACAAAAATGATTTCTTTCAATCATAACGACAGACTTCACACCAGTAGCGTACCTTCTGATACGTCAATACGAACGGCAGAGTTTGAAAAAATAATAATCAAAAATCGAAATTTTTAAATTTGATATTCGTAGCTGCTAATTGATTCTGAAGGAATGCTTTTAGGATGTTACCTTGATCGAATATGTGTTATATTTTTATGCTCCCCGAAAAAATTCGGGTTATTCGTCCGTCCGCACTCACAGGACAGTACTTATGTCGCTAGAAGGACAAAAGGTAACTGTTCTTTCTCTTTGATTTCATTCATTCCGTAATGCTTTGATGTGCCTATGTTCTTTTGTGTGGCTAAAAAGAACAATAGAGAGAACAATAGAGTAGCCACATTATTACTCTCCTGTTATAACATCCGTCAGTCCGTCCGTTTGTACGTCCCGAATTCGTGTCCGGCCCATAACTTTGTTATTTGAAGATGGATTTTACATTTATTTCACAGAAATGACCACCATATTGAGATTGCGTGTCGCGTGCAACATTTGGGTCGCTCCCTTGAATGTCAAGGTCACAGTATGACCTAGAAGTAAAATCGTGTCCGGCCCATAACTTTGTTATTTGAAGTCGGATTTTACAAATTTTCACAGAAATAATCACCATATTGAGTCAGCATGTCGCGTCCAACATTTGGGTCACTATCTTGAAGGTCAAGGTCACAACATGATCTTTCAGCAAAATCGTGTCCTGCCCATAACTTCGTTATTTGAAGTTTGATTTTACAACTATTTCACAGAAATGTTCACAATATTAAGTCGACTTGTCGCACGCAACATCTGGGTCGCTACCTTGAAGGTCAAGGTCACAGCATGACTTTGCAGCAAAATCGTGTTTGGCCCATCATTTAGTTATTTGAAGTCAGATTTTACAACTATTTCACAGAAATGATCATCATATTGAGTCCACGTGTCACGTACAACATTTGGGTCGCTACTTTTAAGGTCAAGGTCACAACATGACCTTGCAGCTAAATCGTGTCCTGCCCATTACTTCGTTATTTTAAGTCGGATTTTACAACTTTGTAAAGAGATGACACCATATTGAGACGACGTGTGGCGCACAACATTTAGGTCGCTACCTTAAAGGTCAATGTCACAGCATGACCTTGAAGCAAAATCTTGTCCGGCCCATAACTTCGTTATTTGAAGTAGGATTTTGCAACTATTTCACAGAAATGATCACCATATTAAGTCGACGTGACGCACGTAACATTTTAGTCGCTACCTTAAAGATCTAGGTCACAGCATGACTTGAAGCAAAATCGTGTCCGGCCCATAATTTCGTTATTTGAAGACGGATTATACAACTATTTCACAGAAATGACCACAATATTGAGTTGATGTGTCGCGCGCAGCATTTTTGTCGTTACCTCCAAGGTCAAGGTCACAGCATGACCTTGCAGCATAATCGTGTCCGGCCCATAACCTCGTTATTTGCAGTCGGATTTTAAAACTATTTCACAGAAATGATCACCATATTGAGACGATGTGTCGCACACAAATCGGTAGTTAGATCTCATTGAGTAGAAGTGCAGTAACTCTACCTTGCCTCAGTTTTGTATTATCACACTTGGAACTTTGTCTGGGACATAACTCTGAAACTACTATGTGTCCAAAACCTAGTCGGGAAGCATTACCTGGTTCAACCGTCTCTTGTTTGATAATGTGTATCAATCAAAGGTTATGACAAAAGGGAGTAAGCACATATGAGCAAATTAAATACATTCGGGTATAATAATAATAAATACCACATTTATATAGCGCCCTTTTCATTAAAATGTTCAAAGGCGCTTTACATCAATCATATATGTCTAAAACAATATAAATGAACAGGATTATGAACATTAAAAATATTTTGCATTAACTAATTAAAAGTATAAATTATGGAATTATTTTTACATATTAATACAATATAACTTAAAGATCCTTAAAACTCACTTTACAATATTATTGTCATACATTAAAATTGTCTTCAATATATAAATGTGTAAGAAATAATGTGCCTTTTAACATAAACTCATAAATAAATATTAAAAGCTACTTTAAATGCATATTGATGATTTTCATTGTTTTGTTGTCATACTTTACAACAGAAAATATATGAACGATTGATAAAAGAATGAATACAGCGACATCAGACTAAAAGAATATTGAACCTAACGAACCTGGATAGCATGAGTACTGCTACACCAAGGTCCAGTACCGAGGGAGTCAGATACCTCCCCACAGCGCATGCAGACCCCCAGGATGACATCACTACTATCACCACAGGAGGAAAGGGCCACGCCCCACACCTTAACACTAAATATTCTTGAAATCTGACCCCTCTGCATTCACGAGCCATATATTATATAACACATGTAAAATTATTATGATAAATCAATGTTAGTTTTTTTTTTTTTTTTTTTTTTTTTTTTTTTTTTTGGAAAGCGGGTATATCAACTGGAAACCATTTCAGAGAGAATTATTCTATCGTTGTTTCAGTCTTGAATTCACGTAATCAAAGTTTTTAAGGAGGCATGGTTTTTAATTATCTTAAGATTTTATCCTATGGGGTATCAGCATTATAATGACTGCTGGGGAGTTTAAACCGGTTAATGGTGCACCAGACCTCGCTCTTAGCCCAACAATGTTCCTATAAACGAGACAATGTAAATAAAATGAATCCCCGCCAAGTGAAATTCTTACAGTTGTCATGGTTACAAAAGGTTAAATAAGTAAAACACTAAAATGATCATGTAGAAACATATAAAAGTAAACCCAATGACCATAACAAAAGTACCCAATGTCCTAAAGGAAGACAGAGCAACAAGAAAATCACCTACAAGGGCCGGACGAAGCAAGGCAGAAGACGAACATTAAGACAATTCAGTCCCTAAAGGGCTTTAAGAACTATCCATCATAGAGTCTCCCACTTGGTCCGTCAGATGTAATCAAAAATGGAAAGCGTAGTATCCAACTGTAAAAGGGTTGAACACTAAACATGCAGTATGTCTTAAAAGAGTAGGGTCATAACTTCTATTAATAAAATGTTTAATGATTTTTAAATTAGTAAAAACAGCAGAAAAATTACCATGACCAAAAATCTTACGAAGTTTGTAAATCACATAGCCATAAAAACCAGGCTGGCTAATCCCTTGTCGCAGAGGAGTTTTTAAATCACTATTGAATTTAGAAATTACATCAAAGTTGAGATTGTAAAATTTAGTTAAATATTTCCGTAATCTATGATAGCGGTAGCCCAGTTTTAGAAGCTTGCAGGTAATAAAAATATTCCGCTCTTTGAAATCCTTTACTTTGCTACAAGCTCTAGCGAATCTTATTAACTGAGAAACGTAAACCCCGTACAATACCGGTAATTTTGGTCATGTGAATCAGATCTTTGCAGTGAACCATTACCCGCATCTATAGTCGAAAACCGAACTCAACTTTTGTTTATTTGATTGTAAACAAAATATATAACTATTGAAATTTGTTTCTTCTGTCTTATATTATAGAAATTAATTGCAGATTTCTGCAAACCATGACATATAGTTTTTATTATACGCAATTTCATGTATAATTATTAAACATAAAAGATCATACAACAAGAATAATGTATAGCCGTATTCGAAACTTCCCAGGATTACCTGAGATAATCCTGAAATATTTTCACGCCGTTAAATGGGACGGGGCAATCCCAGGAATTTCTTGAAGACGGAAAAAATAAAAATATTGCTCTGCTGTCCCAGGAATGCCTTGATCTAAGGACAATCTTATAATCCCAGAAAGTTCTGTTCCCAGGACAGTCCCATAAACCCAGGAATAACCAGTTCTCAGGACAGTCTAAACTCCCAGAAAAGTCCTGTTCCCAGGAGAGTCCCATAATCCCATGAAAGTCCTGTTTTCAGGACAGTCTCTTTATCCAAGAAATGTCCTGTTTCTAGAACAGACGTTTAGAAATGTAGAAAACAATAAAAACTGATATCTTTATAAATGCTGCTTTGAAATACTAATTTAATGCACAAATTTAGTAATTATAAAAATATTTATTTCAATGTTTCATTATATTTTACATGTTATATGTACATGTATATGATTATTATTTATTTTATGCTTTTCAGTGGATTTCTGATTTATCCCTGAAAATTATATTTGATAATTTCACAGTGAAAATTATTAAAATATAATTTCACACTTTTCAATGACGAAACTACTTTTTTAAGATTTTCCCCATGGGGTACCTAAATTTTATTTTTGCTGACTATTCCGTCAATATCAGGCTGTTTAAAGAAAGGCAAAGCTGAAATTGATAAATAACTTATATGTCAAAAGTAATAAAAAGAAGAAAACTTACAGTAACTTACTTCTATTCATTAAAATTACCAATCACCAAATATCGTCCCTTTAATTTTTTGTTTCATTTTTACAGTCTGAAAAATAAATTCCTTCCACATGCAAAACTGCTCTTGATGACATTTGGGAATATTTAAGTATCCTACGAGCAAAAACTGCAGTATGCTTTATGAAAACTTGAAAAGCAATGGCAGCTTTCAGTCGAAGAATATGTAAAACAACCCAGCGTTCGTAAGGCTTCCAAGTTTTCCAATTTCCTATCCACTTTTTTGAATGTTTACACATCTGTCAACACTTATTAATTGTCTGTTACAATCCTCATATAAGTTTTCTTTCTTTTAAAAAGGTGTATGACTAACAAATCCAAATGATATCCCTCTGAATCAAACACATTATTTTCTTCCAGTGAAATACACAATTTTAAAAATGGCGGCCGCTTACATTTAACAAAGCCAGTTCTAATATAAATACGCAGTCAGTAACAGAAATATGGATGGATTGTTGACCTTTTCTCCTACTAGAATTGTTTGTTTTTATTATTTAAACATTGGATCAGACATATTTTTTTAATAAAATGAAGACTATCACCACCATTTAACGTTGATTGTGAAACTTATTTTTCAGCCCATGACTACTTGTATTTAATGAGAAATTCGACTTTTTTTAGGCTTTAAAGGGGGAAACAGAATTAATATTAACGTAAATATTAAGTAAATTTCGTTTTAACTTGTTTTAAGCATAAAATAAAAAGAAAATTTGTTTGTTTGTTGTGTAAGATGTAATTTTATTTCATCTCGTGAACTTTAAAAACAGTATTTTCACTCGTGGCTACGCCACTCGTGAGAATACTGTCTTTAAAGCCAACTCGATGAAATAAAATTTCATCTTACACACAAACAAACAAATATCCTCTATATATTATTGAAGGGATTAGAATAAAAGAAAAACTTATTATGGACAGATTTGATAAATAATGCTAATTTACAGAATTACTTTTAAAAGTAATTCTCTCCATATCTGATACAGATTCATCTGATGTAAATATGATGATAGCCTACACTATGATTATACATTACTAAGTTGTAATTGATAAAAAAAGAAAATGAAATTTTGCTATTTCAGTACCTGTTTTCACAAACTAAAGTATCCATCAAATACACACCAGCAATTGATCACACTTGCACACTTGATAACACTTTATATTAAATAATGACCAGGGCCATAATATTATGACTCCCCTACACGTAGAAAAATGACCGTAGCATAGAATAGTGACCCCCTGTAGAATAATGACCCCAACCTAAACTATAGAGCCTTTACTGGACTCTTTCAAAGAAACACTGTCAATATAATTATCTCAGATGAGAAATATGGTAATGTAACTTGTCCGTGCGTGTGTCCGTGCGATCAGGCAACGATTCGACCAAATCTTTTCACTACTATTGGACGGCATTGTTTCAAATTCTCGGGGATAGTTATTACAATCGAAGCCAAGCTCAGTCTGCATTTTCTACAAATGACAACGGGTAGGGATATGTCATCCGACTACAGTCCTTTTTTGATCTTATTAGTTCGACTATACGAAGTATATGGAGAGCTGTCCTTCTCGCCCGACGTCGGCGTCAGCTTCTAGATTTAAGATTAAAGTTTTAGTGCAGTAGAATATTTTTCACTTTAACATTCATTTGGAATGCTATTATTATTAGCAGTATCAAATGTGCTTACAAATATTTAGCTCACATCCATATTTCCATAAATGTCTCCCCTTTGAATATCGATCATTACTTTAAAATCGTTAAATTTTACTACATCAATATTATTTCTAAAGGGATTTTTTGTTCAAACTTTAATTATATTATGTTCCTTTATCATCAACCACTTGGTTCATAACACAGGTATCTTTTTCGTTCAGAAATAATTTTAAACTTTAAAATTAGACTTTTCATTGAATTGTATCATTAACAAATACATTTAAAATATATACTGTCGGTAAGTGTTTATTTTAGTTTGTCCAACCAAATTTGGATTTAAGATTAATGTTATGTTAACCCTGACGTCAATATCTCTAGGCGTGCTTTTCTTTTTTTTTTTGAAATATGGTCAAAATGTTAAAATTATATTTTTTTCTCAGTTAAGTTACGTTGCAACCTGACGTGACGTCCATTTCAAAATGGCGGCACCCATACTTACGTCATTTATGTTTATTCTTTCAATTAGTGTGAAATGAACTCATTAATTATAAAAATGTGATTATTATATTTGCTTGCTGAGCAATATGTAAAAATCATCATTAAAGTAAAAAAGAGAACAAAGTTTGTGTAAAAAGCAATTTTACAACATAGGGGTCATACCATGCGCGCATCCTCAACATTCTGATACCGCGAACACTTACTCAACCGGTATTGAGTCATGTCGAACAATCAAAATAAATTTGAATTTAATTTCTTGTGCAAAGAAGATGCAAAGAAGATGTCTTTTTTTTAGTTTTTGTATTTCGAATGCCTTGACACAACTTTTCCCTTTCTTGTCAGTATTTCGCGTTGCTTGCGATTTTGATTCTTGATCGAAAAATTGTCGATTAACCTTAAAGTTTCAGACGAGTGGAAGCTAGTTTATTGTAGAATCTATTACAAAAACATATTTTTATCCTTTGTTCTTGTCCTTGTTTATGAAAATTTCTTAAAACGCACTATTTCTTTTACACATTATGATACTGCGTACACTATCAAATCAAAGCACGAGAGGTGCTGAATTTGTTTGGGTCTCAGAATGTCAGAAAGGTGAAGGTTGTGAGATTATAAACCAATTTGTTTTTGTTTAGTGCCACCAACGCTTTCCAGTGTTTTAACTGTAGTAAATATTGGCTATAAGACTAATTGCTTGACTTAAAAAAAAATGAGTTGCCTCAAATGGGATTTGGACTCCAGACCTCTCGATTCATAAGCGAGCGTGCAAACTCTTCGGCCACGGTGAAGTTATATAATTTGTTAGCGGCCTGAAGAAAACCATATTATTCTAAATTAGGGTTTGTAGACGCTAACACAGATGTAAATAATAATGGAGCTTACTGTAAGCATGCATATCTGTCGTGGCCACGAGATACTATGTCTTGGCCACGAGTTACTAAGTCGTGGCAACGAGATAGCTAACTCGTAGGCACTAGATACTATGTCGTGGCCACGAGATACTAAGTACTACTAATAACTACTACTTAGTAACTAGTGGCCACAACATAGTATCTCGTGGCCACGACTTATCTATCTCGTGGCCACGACTAAGTAACTCGTGGCCACGACATAGTATCTCATGCCCTCGAGATAAATAAAAACATACACATGTCACCTTTGTGCCACCGTAGAATAATTTAATTGTAAAAAAAAAACTTTATCAATCAAAAACAGTATTACTCAGTCATTTTGGGATTATCAGGTGGTATTTGCTGTCCTTTTTTATCTTGTTGCAACAACTTATTATCTTGTCGCCTCAAGATATTATCTTCTGGCTAAAACTTATTATAATGCAACTGCGATTGTAACTGCCCGAAAACACTTGCCTGGTAATTATTTTTGATATCAGGTCAGTAATCTGATATCAAAAATAAGAACCGCCCATTTAAACGGACTTTTTTCAATTGCTTATAAATGTATTCTCATTTTTATCAGCATGTGAATTCTACAATTTTATATCATACCCTTACAAGTTTTGAATCAAGATGCGATATTTATTTATTTGTTATTTCTGTTTCGATTTCAATTACGAATCAATTAAGAAGCAAAAAGTTAATCACCAAGTTAAGTGACGTCATACTTTATATTGCAAATGACATCATCGATGTCCACGTGATATTATACATGTAGGCTAGACACTTGTAAATGTTTACTTAATTTTGCCAGATTAATATATGGAAGGGTATTAACGCAAAATTTACAATGCTTTCTAACGTTACACCATGCTTACTAACTTGTTCATCTTGCATTCTAACTTGTACATCTTGCATTCTGACTTGTACATCTCGCATTCTGATTTGTACATCCTGCATTCTGACTTTAACATGTCGCTTTCTTACATGCACATTATTCTCTCTGCTGTGAGCGTCTTACTTAATTGTATGTATATATCGTTATTTAATAATCAATTATTATTCATTTGTTGATCTGGTATAGATCTATTAATTTAAAAACTAACTTGCAACTGTTTGTATTTGGGTCTATTTACTCAGCTTGATTGACGAATGTCATAAGGTAGAATGACGCATAGCCGAAAGCCGAATGCAGCAAGCATAATACGACGCGACATCCAAATTATGCTTACAGGTGGCGCTACAGTTATATTCTCAGTATTTTTGGTGATTTCAATGCAAGAACTGGTTCCTTGAGTGATTTTGTTGACTTTGATAAGTATGTAATTAATGAAAATTTTGATGATATTACCATGCAACATATAGTTATGAATAACCTTGATGAACTTGGTTTCCCTGTTGAACGTTTTTCTTGTGACAGCAAATGTAATAATTATGGCCAGAGACTTATTCAGTTGTGTAAATCTGCAAATATCTTTATTGGTAATGGTAGATGTGGTAATGATGCATATATTGGTAGAAACACATGTAATAAAGGTAATGGTAGCTTGATTGATTATTTGCTTATGTCAGGAATTTTGTTCCCTTGTATAACATATTTTAATGTTTTGCAATTTGATCCAATTTTATCTGATGTGCATTGTGCATTGGAATTTTGTTTTAACTTGAACATTATACCAGATTGTAATGTTATGGATGCAAGTATCAAATCTAAAGATGATGTTTGTTATAGGCCTGTGTGGAGTTCTAATTTAAGTGCTAGTTATAAGCATAAGTTCGATAGCACAGCTGTATCAAATTTATTGGATGAGCTTAAAGAGGTTTGTGAAAATCGTCATTTTGATGTAAATGTTGTTAATCATTTGACCGGTAAAGTGTCTGGTATTTTAACCGATGCAGCTGTAAGTTGTGATCTTATAAAGAAAAATGTTAATCATAGGAAGTCTAAGAAAAACAATAAAATTTGGTTTGATAGTGATTGTAAAAATGCTCGTATTCAATATATGAATTATAAAAACATGTATAGCAGGAACCCTACTGCAGAAAATAAAGATAGTTTAGTTTGTAGTAGCCGACAGTATAAAAAAGAAGTTAAGAAAAAGTTTAGAGCATATCAGAAAAGCATTGTTGATAAAATTAAAGGTTTAAAAAATAAAGATCCCAGATCTTATTGGAGTCTATTGAACAAATATTCAGGTATCCGGAAGGAAGTTATTAACAAAGTAACAACTGAGGCTTTTTTTGATCATTTTAGTAAATTGAATGAGGTTGACACTCAAGTTGACATTGATGACTTTGATATAACTAATGTCTCGTCAAATAACTCTGATTTAGATAAACCATTTACTGTATTAGAAATACGTAAAGCTATTATTTCACTGAAAAACAATAAAGCATCATCTTCCTTTGATCATGTATTGAATGAATATCTGAAGAATGTACCCGACAGCATGTTTGATGTCTTTTGTTATTTGTTTAATATTATTTTAGATTCTGGAATTTTTCCTGAAGTTTGGAGTAAAGGGATTATTTTACCAATATACAAAAACAAGGGTAACATAGACGATCCAGTTAATTATAGGGGAATTACTATACTTAGTTGTTTTGGGAAACTTTTCACAAATGTTCTTAACTCTAGACTCAATAATTTTTTAGAAAGTAATAATATTCTCTGTGAAGAACAAGCTGGATTTAGGAAAAAGTATAGCACTACTGATCATATATTTTCTCTGAAAACTTTGATTGATTTATATCTGTCTAAAGGTAAAAAGTTATATTGTTCTTTTTTTTGATTATAGAAAGGCTTTTGATAGTATAAATAGAACTGCACTTTGGCAGAAATTAATTAGCAATAGTGTTGATGGAAAATATATAAAGATCATTTATAACATGTATTTACAAGCTAAATCTTGTGTTAAAATTAATTCTTTTAGTCATATGTCAGACTTTTTTACATGTCATACAGGCGTTCGTCAGGGTGAAAATTTATCTCCCATATTGTTTTCTTTATTTTTAAATGATTTAAACTATTTCCTGTCACAACAGTTTAATGGTCTGGATCTACTATCAAACACTGTAAATGATACCCTGAGTGATTCTGATGTTGAAATGTATTTTAAATGGTATATTCTTTAATATGCTGATGACACAGTTATATTTGCTGAATCTGCTGAAGAACTGCAAAAAGCACCAGATGCAATGTCAAATTATTGTCAATTATGGCATTTACAAGTTAATCCTAGTAAAACTAAAATTGTTGTTTTTGTAAAAGTAAAAGAGGTTTATGTAATATTCCAGCCTTTAGTTTTGAAGGTAATTTGCTAGAAATTGTTGATGATTTTTCATATCTGGGTGTTAGATTCTCTTATAATGGTAAATCTGCAAAAACAAGGAATGATTAATCAGAACAGACAAGAAGGGCTATGTTTTCAATTATAGTGAAGGCTAGAACGTTTGATCTACCTTCATTTATTTGATAGCAAAAATAGTAGCATCTACATTGTTATATGGTAGCGAAGTGTGGGGAATTAAAAATGTTAATATCATAGAAAGATTTCAATTAAAATTTTATAAACTCATATCAAATTTGAAAGAAAGTACTCCAAATTGTATGCCTTATGTGTGCTTTTGGAACAAGATTATAAGTAGCAAACAATAGGCCATATATTGTATAGTATGTCACACATTTTGTATAGTAGAAATGTGTTGAAACTCCAATGGATCAATACTGTTTGTAAATTACAAGACACACTGACTTTATCAAATTTTTGGATTAATAATTTGCCACTTCTCTTCCATTGTTTAAGAAAATTGTTAAAAAATAGACTGAAAGATCAGTTCATTCAAAATTGGCATAGTGAAATGTCAGAAACCAGTCAATGTCTTATTTATAGAATGTACAAAAGTGAATTCAGATTTGACTTTTTTTTTAGATATTTTACCATCTCATTTAGGCGCTTTGAAAGTATGAATCATAAATTACCTTTTGAGCCAGGTAGATTTTGAGATATGCCAAGATGATTAAGAGTGTGCAACTTATGCAATACTAGCTCACTTGGAGATGACTATCATTATATTACTAGAGAGTATAGTACTAATGCCAATTCAATCAAGTTTTATATGTTAATTAATCGAACAGATAGGAGTATATTGTTAACACTTGCAGTATTCTGTAAAAAAAATATTTCAGCATTTAGGTAACTGATAACTAAGCTTATTTTCATAATGTAACACTTTCATTTTTGATTTATATTTGCCATGTAATACATCAGCATATTTCGTGGATATCTCTTTATATGTCATACTATATGTATATATTATTGTATATGTGACTGATGCCTCTATGAGGCCCAGCATTTTCAAATAAACTGTTCAAACTGTAAAGTCCGTATTGCAGTTCGGATTCAGTTTACCAAATTACGTCATTTTTTTTTAAATTTCCATTTCCACTATGGAGGAAAAATGATAAACATATATAAAAAACGATTTAACAAATTTTTGTATTTATTACTGAGACTCTGTGGGTCAAATTATATTTCCAGCTGACAATGGCAAGTTGAACATTTCCAGCATAATTTGGATGTCACACATTATTACACCAGAAATGGCGTCGTATTATGCTTACTGCATTTGGCTTTCGGCTATGCGTCATTCTACCTTATGACATTCGTCATTCATAGACCCAAATATAAATAGTTGCAGGTTAAATTATTGAATTAATATACCAGATCAACAAATGAATAATTATTGATAGTTAAATAACAATATAAACATACAATTAAGCATTACGCACACAGCAGAAAGCATGATGTGCATGTAAGAAAGCAAGATGTAAAAGTCAGAATGCAAGATGTACAAGTAAGAAAGCACGATGTACAAGTTAGAAAGCACGATGTAACGTAAGAAAGCAAGATGTAATTTTGGCATAAATAAGCCTCCATACATATCTCAACAGTATCTGACTTATTATATCAGCTAGAAGACAGAAAGCTGTCCCTATAGCCTCTGATTTGTACCATGCATGTTCAATTGAATTGAATTGAAAATGAATATTTTATCAAATGTGTGGGTAAATTCCATTCTCAGTTGTTAGAATTTGATTTTCCCCATTTCTGATTTAACGCGCTATATTTTCCCTTTCAGAAAGCAACAGATTATTTTGAAAATTGGAAAAAAAAGCTGTGTTCAATTAAGATAAATATCGGTCTAAGCGGTGTTTATCGGCTATTTAACACCGGTTTGGAGTTTTGATACGTAGGAATTGACCACGAAGAAAACCGGTGTTAGATAGCCGGTAAACACCACTCAGACCGATATTATTTCGATTCTGACACGATAAAATAAGGAAGATCACTAAATAATTGTATTTTTTTTCTATGCCGATTTTTGTATGACAATGTTCGATTTCGCACCCTCATTATATGACAATGTTCGATTTCGCACCCTACTGTTGCAAATATAAAGATGTAGGTTTCATACTAAATTGATTGAATGAGTTGAATAAAATAATATTATGCAAGCCCTGGCGAACTAAATGTTTATTTATTCAACGAGTTCAATGAATTTAGTATTAAATTTACACGAAAATAATATTCTTTTTATCACATAGATTCTATGTAAAATAATAACGGTGAGCTGTTAACAAAAGTATTTTTTCTTTGACTCGCCTATAGTGTAACGCTTACATTTGTGCGCTTTCACGGTGTAGCGCCGACTATACGATTTACATAAACACATAGAGGATATTTGTTTGTTTGTGTGTAAGATGAAATTTTATTTCATCGAGTGGGCTTTAAAAACAGTATTCTCACGAGTGGCGTAGCCACGAGTGAGAATACTGTTTTTAAAGTTCACGAGATGAAATAAAATTACATCTTACACAACAAACAAACAAATTTTCTTTTTATTTTATGCTAAAAAACAAGTTTAAACGAAATTTCCATAATATTAACATAAATATTAAAATCTGTTTCCCCATTGAGAGCCCCATTTCGTGAGAATTTCTCATTAAAAACAAGAAGTCTTGAGCTGAAAAATAAGTCCGACAATCAACATTAAATGACAGTGATATTATTTATTTTGTTTAAAAATATGAATGATCGCTTGTTTTAATAATAAAAACAAACAATTCGTGTAGGAGAAAATTCCAACCATCCATCCATATTTCTGTTACCAACTGCGAATTTATATTAGACCTGGCTTTGTTAAATGTAAGCGGCAGCCATTTTTTAAAGTTGTGTATTTCACGGGAGGAAAATAATTTGTGTTTGATTCAGAGGGATATCATTTGGAATTGTTAGTCATACACCTTTTTAAAAGAAAGAAAACATATTTGAGGATTGAAACAGACAAAAAATAAGTGTTGACAGATGTGAAAACATGAAAAAAGCAGCTATGAAAATGGAAGACTTGGAACTTGCTCGGAACGCTGGGTTGGTTTACTTGTTCTACGAGCTGTAGCTGTCATTGCTTTTCAATTTTTCATAAAGCATACGGCAGTTATTACTCGTAGGATACTTTAATATGCCCAAATGTCACCAAGAGCAGTTTGCATGTGGAAGGAATGTATTTTTCAGACTGTAAAAATGAAACAAAAAATTTAGAGACGAAATTTGGTGATTGGAATTTGAATGAACAGAAGTAAGTTTTCTTCTTTTTATTACTTTTGACGTTTAAGGTATTTATCAATTTCAGCTTTCCTTTTTCTTTAAACAGCCTGACATTGTCAGAATTGTCAGCAAAAATAAAATTGAGGTACCACATGGGGAAAATCTTAAAAAAGTAGTTTCGTCATTGAAAAAAGTGAAATTATATTTTGATAATTTTCACTGTGAAATTACCAAATATAATTTTCACGGATAAATCAGTAATCCACTGAAAATCATAAAATAAAAGTGAATATTTTAATGATTTTTACTCGCTGCGCTATAAGTGATTTTAAAAGTCGTAAAATTATTGTCTGTATTTGCAAGAAATTGATCAAGAAATTGATTTGCTTTTTAATCATTGTTCTTTCACGGTAATGATTATGAAAAATTTATAAGTGTCATGTAGCAATACTAAACGTGGAATATACAAAATAGAGTGAAAACAGAAACCCTAAATATCGCCCAAAACGGCAAAATTGAATATGTTGCAGGCTCGGTTTGACTTTACTAGCCTGTCCAATGAACGTACACTGTAACACCGCAAAACGTCCGTACCGCAAAACGATATATGGACGTTTTTAGGCGCATATCGTCCACATTTTTCTGAAGTTCATTTTGCGGCAAAAAGGCATGGTTCTGCCGCATAACGTCCATATTTTAAAGTTTATATAATTTTCGTTAATTTTGACCAGTTATTATCAGGTGTTTTTGAGTGTTAATTTAAGTTCACCTGAGTATGCGCCTGTCTGTCTGTCCAAATTTAGCTTGTTACCACTCTAGCATCCACATACCCTTAGCAATATGTCAAGAGTTATCTGACCTTGAATTACAATATCTGTTATATTTCACATTGTTACCACTCCAACGCTTTCATTTCCTCTTTAATCTTGACAATTTTCAACAGAATATCTATGACCATAAAATCTCATCAAAGTTAGATTATAGGCTAAATCTAACCAAAAAAAAAAAGCTTTATATTTCACCTTGTTAGTGCTGTCGTTTCTTCTCCATTCTTAAATTGTATAACAATAAGTCTCGATCAAGTTCATTTATGAGCTAAAACGACTGAATATGTCAAGAGTTATTTGCATTTGAATAATAAAAATAAAGACATATTTTAAAGTCAAATTATTGAATTGTGATAAAACTGTCATTTCTTTGTTATCAATGATCAGATGTCAATCATACATTTATGACAGGACGGACATCTTGAATAGTTCAACTATAATATTGACCTTGAAATGACCTTGACCTCAAGGTCACTATTGAATTTTGCTTAAATTACCACATCTTTGTCATTTACAGATATTTGGATATTGATGACCATTTCAGACGTAGAATTGAGTACTGATATCAGTTACCCAGATTCTGACCAAGTACATGAAATGTACATTTGAACTTGCTTTTAATTTGTAAAATTCAATGTTATCTATCCTTGTCATGTGGAGCCTTTATAGACAGGTGGGCGATATAAAGCCACCATGACCTTTTGCTTTGTTCAAGTATAAAATTACATTGTTCAATTATAAAATTACATTATGACATTCAAACAAAACGATTTGCACTCTTGCTCAAATATGACTAGGCAGCTAAACCCCTCCTCCCATCACAACAATAGCTCGCTCACTCAGATATGACTAGGCAGCTAAAATATCCCTCCCTCGACAAAAGCTCTCTCTCTCTCTGAAATATGACTAGGCGGCTAAAAGCAACCTCATCCCCACCTCCGCCCCCCGCGACAAAAGCTCTCTTGCTCATTTATGACTAGGCGACTTAAAGGTCCCATCTCCATGACAATATAGCTCTCTCGCTCCAATATGACTACGCTGTCAAAAGCCCTCATCCAACCCCGTAAAATGAACGATAGAACCAAACCTCCATAGTCAACAAGAACACAAAAAATAATTCCCACTTCTTGATGCAATTATATGAAAAGCTTTTGTCCAAAGCAAAGCTTAATTTTAATATTTTTGTCATTCACTTAGTCCAATCTCCGGTTCGTCCGTCCGTATAGCCGTCCTTTTCTGTATGTCTATAAGATTACATTTATTTCAATATCATCGTTTTTATATCTCTGCTGCTGCTGCTTGGTTTCATTTCATAAAAAAATCTGTTCGAAGAACATCCTCGGTTAAAGCATATTTCTTTTTTTTTTTAATTTGAAAAAGTCAGAATTATATAGGATCACAAAAATATGGCACTTTAATGTTTATTTCGTCATATCTTTACCTGAAACAATATGAAAGTGACAGAACCAATAAAAGTAACGTTTATAATGAATATATTTTAATACAGGAAAAATGGACGATATGCGACGCAAAGGCACACACTCGCCGTAAAACGTAATAAGTACGATATGCACCGCAAAACGTCCACATGTGTACGATATGCGCCGCAAAACGTCCACACGCGTACGTTTTGCGGTACGGACGTTTTGCGGTGTTACAGTGCACCTTCAGGATCACTTCCATTCGTGGTTACGCCTCAACGAGGCAAATTTTAAAGTCAAAGGTTATTCTTTTGTAAAGAGTTATTTATACGTATAACCATATACATGTATATACTTGGTAAAGGACCTGTAGCGATGTTTTAGTATATGGTATATTCAGCTTTTTAACACAGTGGCACGCGTTGATAAAAAATACCATTACATCCTGTTTTTATACCCACAGTAACCGTTTTTCGTGAACTGGATATAACTTCGTTCACTTAAGAACACTAAACACTATTTATTATATTATTGCATTTATTTCTGTTGATAAACTGCATATCTGACAAATTTAGTTAATTACATGTTTATCAGTCAACCCAGCTTTATCAGAGAGCTCACCAATACACATTGGGAACGGAATATTTATGGTTTGAAAACATTAAAATCGAGTAGAATGTTTTAACAATAATGTCGCTTTCAACTGAATAAAAACGATAGGGCTACTAGTATTTCTTATCGATGTGGTCATTGGCTGTAAATGCATAGATTATTGCACGCGGCATGACCTGCAGATGTCCTCAACAGGATTTTTGTAGCATTTTAAGATTTAAAAAAGGACCACATATTAAAATCTAAAACATGATAAACATAATGCATATGCCAAATAAGTGAATTATCTAATATGTAAATAAAGAAGTTAGTCATTTGACAGTTGAAAAATAAAAAATGAATATACTTTTCAAATGTAATCGTAATTTTACTTAGTTTATGTTAGATATCAATTATTCAATGGACGCATCAGTGTCATATGGACCCAAGTCATAGATCTTGCCTGTGTTGCTATTACAGATGTTAATGTAAATATTTATATAATTATTGATAATCATTGTTATTTCCGTCTTTTTGAATGTTTTGTTTCAAGAAATTTGACTGTGATCGATGGCTGTTAGTTTGTAAAATCATTTATCTGTTTACTATTTTCTACTTTGTTTACTCCACATGGCATCCATTCTCGTTCTTTATTGGCGCTATTTTGGGCATTTTTAATAAGAATCATAAGTAATGCAACTAAGTAACAATACTATCAGGTTTACACGGCAAAGTTCCAAGTTATATGTAATAATATTCAAAATTGTTCTACACAAAGAACAAAATCTGACTGATGATGAAAGTGCTTATAGTTTAATAAACATAAAATGTCAACGTCATGTTAATGCACGTGACAATTAGATTCATGATTTTAATACCGATACATGTGCATAGTACTTCAAATTGTGCATGATTTCCTTTATCAAACTCTATAGAAATTTATTATACGACAATTCCAGAAAAAATATATACTTTTAAAAGTCTCTCTTTTGAGGACAGAAGAACCTTTTCGTCATATTCACGAGTGTCAGTGTTTGTCAGTTACTCTTTACAAAAAAAAGACTGAAAAAAATACCTTAAGCTTTACAACACTCACGTTAAAGTGTAGCCCTCTCCGTAGCATACAAAAGTTTTTTTATTTTTATTTTAACTCTTTCTCTCACTGAGAGCACATATATCTCTTATCAATTTCGCATTGTGAAATAGAATAAAACACATATTACAACTAAGATAAGATGAGCAATACTTTAAACATCTTCAAAACCAAAATATAATTTTTCGACAGGACTTAATCTACATGATTTGACGTGCACAATTGCGATACAGGGAACAATCAGTTTTTTCACAATCTCTCTGTGAAAGATCAACAATGAAAAACTTTATTGTAGTAAGAGAACGGTAGACATGTTGCTTCGCATTTGCACGGATTCTAAAATCTACTTTAAACTGTAGTCCTTTTTTTCGACTTGGAACTGGTGCTTGAATTGGCAATTGAAGAAAAATATAAGATTTAAGTAATTCATAACAAAAATATGAACATATTTAGGCTGAGTTTTGCTGTCTGTACTCCCGGTTGATGTAAACCTGTTTTTTTAATCATGGCGTAGACCAGATAACGCCAGAAAACGAAATAGCTTGCAACTGAAGCCCGCTCTAATACAAGCAACTACAAAGTGTTTGATAAAACGGCATATAAACTGACGAAGATCCAATATTCTTCAATATTCTGTGGAAAGCTTATATTTTTCCCCGTAGACTGGTGCATATCCCAAAGAAATTGGTACAGAAATAAAATATTTACGGCTATTTTCTTTTCCAAATCGAGCAACATTTGTCTTGGAAATGATGCCGAAAATGACGTCATAGTCATGTGGTATTGCTACACTGATTTAAATAGTTTACAAAAAAATCTTTATTTAGCAAAGAATCCCACTTGGAAAGCGAAAAGTTCGCGCGAAACCGTTATATGTACAAGCGTGTACATGTCCACGTGTATAAAAATTACTACATATGAAAATTTTATAGATAGATGATTAAAAGTAATTGTAATTTTGCATCCATTAATAATAATTTTGATAATTTGATTTTGTTGCTGTTATTTATTTTCTAATGAAGAAATAACGATATGTCTGTCTGTCTGTTTGTTTGTTTGTCTTGTTTTAAAGATATACTATGCTCAAATTTGATTTTTAAAAATATAAATAATTGATAGACAGTCTCTTTGTATGTATAAAATAAATATGTTTGAACTTTAATTAAGGTAGATATGATAAGTTTTGAACTCTACACACTATATGTGGTCACCATATGAATGAGTGTCATTAAAAAAACTGGCAGTTTTTTTAAGAAAAGACCAACTTTATTTGACCCGTAATAGGGATGGAAGCTTCCCACACACAGTTTATTCATGATTTTATTCAAATTAAACATATTAAGTAAGAATTTCATGGATTTCAATACATTTCTAAGATAAAAATATTTTACCAAAAAGATGAGCATAGTATATCTTTAATCAATACATTTTTGTGTTTACAGATCAAAATCACTGTCATTTTGAAGTGTTGATCTGTATTTTCTCTTATGAATGTTTTGGAACCTAAGGTTATTTTCGGTTTTTTCCAACCATGCCACATTGTCGTTTTCTTTTAAAACTAATATTGAACCATTATATGAGCCTACAAGTAGTACTAATACACGTATTAAGTTTGATAAAAGAAACCAAGATTTATTTTTGAGAGATATATCTCAAAATTTGAACTCACTTGAAAGTGATTTACGTTCTGAAATTAATGGAGAAAACAGTGTTGATAAACTCACTTCTATTTTTACTAATTTTTTGTGTGAGCATGGTGATAAGTATTTCAAGAAGACTTATATTGTTGACAGTGAAGTTTGTTTTAGTGATAATAACAAAAATAAGAAATGGTTTGATAATTTATGTTCTCAAAAATTGGCTGCATATAAGGATGCTGTATCCAGATATAATTTATCTTACTCTTCAGAAGATAGAACTATACTTTTTAATAAAAGAAAAGACTATAAATATCAATGTAGAAAATCAAAGAATGCTTTTAATAATACACGTTGTCAAAAAATGAACGATTTAAGGAGGAAATCACCAAGGGAATTTTGGAAAATATTCAAAAGTACAAATTCTACTGTTTGTGGGGAAGATATTTCAGTTAGTGATTTTAAAGATTATTTTTGCAATTTAATGTCAGGGGAGAGCGAGGAAGTAGAAAATAATGACTATGACGATTTTATCAATAATTTAGGTGAGGGGATATATGACAGTAGCACATTTGAGACGCTAGATGAACGTATCACAAATGAGGAAATCTTGAAAGCTATCAAGAAGCTAGGAGTAAACAAAACGCCCTCGTTAGATAATATCCTATATGAATATTTTAAAGTATCTGTCCCTCAGATAATTCACCCTTTAAACTTGTTCTTTAACGATATACTAGATAAGAAGAAATTTCCCAAGTCATGGGCGACAGGTGTTATTATTCCCTTGCATAAGAAGGGCAATATTTCAGATCCCAACAATTATAGAGGAATCACACTTACTAGCTGTTTTTCTAAGCTGTTTACAATTATATTAAACGAAAGACTTAAATCATGGGCTGAAGACAACTGTGTATTGTCGGATGCCCAGTTTGGTTTCAAAAATGGGTATAGCACAGTTGATCCTGTTTTTATCTTACATTCACTCATACAAAGGCAAATTGAAAACAAAAAGAAACTGTACTGTTGTTTCATTGATTATAGAAAAGCATATGACTGTATTGATAGGTCAAGGTTATGGTATAAACTTATAAAATTAGGTATTGACGGCAAATTCTTGTCAATTATAAGATCAATGTATAATGATGTAAAATTATGTGTAAAACATCTAGGAACGTTATCTGATGTCTTCAATAGTAACATTGGTCTCTTCCAGGGGGAGATAACCTCTCCAATATTTTTCTCCCTGTTCTTGCATGATATCGAATTACACCTGCAGGAAAATATTGACGTTGGTCTTAATATCGACCAAATATCAATTTATTTATTGTTATTTGCTGACGATGCCGCCATCATTTCAGAATCCAGGTCTGGTTTGCAGAAGTCACTTGATAGTTTATTGTCCTATTGTAATCGTTGGAATTTGAAGGTAAATGTTGAAAAGACAAAAATAATTGTATTCAGAAAAGGTGGTAGACTTGGTAATATGGATAAGTGGTTTTATAATAATCAAGAAATCGAGGTAGTAAATTCATTTAACTACTTAGGTGTGGTATTCACGAGTGGTGGGTCATTCATGCAAGCTACAAAGACGTTAGCTGGGAAAGGGCTCAGATCATTATATTCATTGTTACAATTGTTACGTGACTACAAAGTACCAGTTAACATTATGTTTAATCTCTTTGACGCCTATGTTTTATCAATTTTAAATTATGGCTGTGAAGTATGGGGGTTTATGAATGCAGAAGTTTTGGAACGAGTACATAAAAAATTTTGTAGGTTTATTTTAAATGTTAAACAGTCAACAAATACTTTGGCATTATATGCAGAATTGGGGAGATTTCCTCTTTACATTGAAAGGCATATTCGTATGATTAAATATTTTCTTAAGTTAAATACAAGTAAAAAAGATAACTGTATATTGAGAACAATATTGTGTAGACAGATATATGATGTTGATGTGGTAAATTGTTCAACAAACTGGGCTTCAAAAGTCAAAAACATTCTTCAGTCAGCAGGATTTAATGAAGTCTGGTTATATCCCGATTCTGTTAATATAAAAATATTTGTACCTATTTTTAGGAATAGATTACGGGATATTTATATAAGTTGTTGGAATGATGGTATTCAATCTTCATCATTGTTAGATCTGTATAGGGAATATAAGATCACATTTGAACAATCGTTATACATAAAATATATTGAAAATGTAAAATATAGAAATGTTTTAGCAAAAATAAGGCTCTCCTCACACAAACTTAATATCGAGTTAGGAAGACATAATAATGTACCAAGGAATGAACGAAAGTGCACTTTATGTTATATGAATGATATAAAAGATGAATTTCACTTTATCCTTAAATGTCCGATATATTCTGAGTTAAGAAAGCAATACATTCCAAAATACTATTATTGCAACACAAGTATGTTTAAATTCATTTCATTAATGCAAACTGGTCGCAAGAAAGAACTGAAAAATTTAGCTATATTCTGTGATAAAGCTTTTAAATTGAGGGATAGTTTGTTATAATATACTGACATGTAAGCTTTACTCTCTTTCTCTGTTTTTTCTGTTGTTTAAAAAAATGAAAAAAGTATCATTGTTACTGTTAAATGCGCATTGTATATCCATCATGTAGATTTGTAAAGTTATATGTGAATATGAAATTGTACATATATACATATATTTTTTTTTAATTTATTTATTAATATTTGTAACTTGTCAAATTAAATTGATCTGTTTTTCAACACATAACAAAATATAAATACCATGATAAAATGTTTTGACAAAACTAATCCTTATAATTAAGTCAAGTGTTAGTTGTTTTGGGTATTGGTCTGTTTTGTGTGGGTTTTTCTTTTCCATATAGAAATGAATTCTATTAATATTGATCATGAATTATTAAGGGGAAGTAAATGTTTAAATACTGGTTATGTAAAGTTACCTAAGTTATCCCCCTTCATTTGTCACAGTTTGCTTTTTTGAATAACATAAAAGAAAATGTATTGTAGCTTAAATTGATAATGTTTGGTAAAGATAGGCCAATTCTTGTGTATTATATACATGTATTCATATGCTTTTTAAGTAATTTCGTATCTCAAACTAAACATTCTCACATCACATAAACCATTATTTTGTAATTATATATATTCATGTCATGTGTCATTTATGTATTATATGTTGTATTTGTATATTTAATATGGTGATGAGCTTTTTATGCTTAAACCAAGTAATAAAGTTTCTGTTCTGTTCTGTTCTGTTATTTTCGGTATAATAAAATAAATAACATATGGCTGTCGGGGTGATAGAGGATATTTGCCAAACCTTGAACTGGCATAATATCCTCTATCACCCCGACAGCAATATGTTATATATTATTATACCTCAATATCATTCAATGTAAAACTCCCATAGGCTTACAATGTGTTCTGATCGAAAATCACCCTCCTAGGATATATTTCCCGGGGAATATATTTTATATCACCCTGGGGTACATAGCTCTTACATAACTCTGCATTGATAAAAACGATAATGCTTCAGTAACCAGTTAGCATAATGCAAAATGACAGCCATGTGTTATTTATATAATATTGTTAAGTTAATATTTGACATATAAGTAATTTTTAAATGTACATGTTTATATCCAACCAGCAGAGCATGAAAACATACTATTACGTCAAGTGTCTATTACGGTGGCACAGATGTGACACATGGGTGTCTTTATTTATCTTGTTCACACGAGATATTATCTTGTTTCCACAAGATATTATCTTGTTCCCACGAAATAATAATCTTGTTCCCACGAGAAAATATCTTGTTCCCACGACATAATTATAGCCAGTCATAAGCTGTAAAATGGTAATATAGCAGTTACTTCCCCTTATTTAGTTGAAATTTACTTGATTACATTACATTATATTCATGTATAACCATATAGGTTGATCTTGAAAGTGTCACACTGTAGGGACGTACAAAACCTTAACTACCAATTACTGGTGTTTAATAGCGCATACCCTCATCTGGTGACGCATTTGCGTGCAAACTGATCTGGGTCGACACTGGAGGGATACATGTAAGTAGCCTTTCAAAACTCTGTATTTATAAGGCGGTGGCCCCGCTGTAGCGTTCAGTCCACCACGCGCGAATGAGTAATAATCAAATTCAAATGTCTTAAATCAATGTAGAATGAGAAGGACCGTCTTCGCAGCACTTAAGAAAAAAGTCACAAAACCCATTTAACACGTGTTGCGTATATGCTTATAACGACCATTGTCGAACCATATCCCCCGACAAGCAAATGCGTCATCCTGTCAAGGTCTGCACTGTTCGCTGTTGAATCAGTAGGTCAGATTTTAACTGTCAAAGTAGTTAAACCATTGATTAGCTCACATGGTTTATACAGGTTAACTGCTTTGTTTGCCAGATAGAGTTGCATATTTTTCTTATCTTTTGACCACTTGTAAAGGAATATGCAACTCTGTCCACGCCCCTATACCGTTCACAAACTTTCGGGACGGACACTTAGACACTCGGACGGACAATGGCAACGCTATATGGGGCACAAAAATATTTAAGAACAAAAGCAATGCAAAAACGTATTGCTTTGGCACATGCCCCTCGCGCCCCATCCGGATCTGCAACTGGCCATGCACAATAATGTATGATACATTTTACATCGGGGGTAAACCAGAGGGTAAAATCACGGGTTAGTTGGATAGACTGTTACAGTATCCAATATAATTAATTACAAATTAACATATGAAAAGTTGAGACATTTATCGTTAACCGATTTGACATTTATGAGCACCTAATTTGTTGCGACATTTTTCGTTAATTTTTGGACATTTATCGTTAAAGGAGTTTTGGACATTTATCGGCGATTGAGACATTTATCGTCAATTTTTGGACATTTATCGTCGTTTGGGTTTGGACATTTTTCGACGTTTGGACATATATCGGCGCTACACACGGTATGTTTATAGCGCAAATGACGTTACGTCAAAGTGTTATTAGAATGACGTTGTTGTATGGCACGCAACTCATCTGGCAACCCCCCCCCCATGCCAGATAATTTCAAGCATGGGTAAAACTCACGGAAACGCCAGTCTGCTATGAAAGAAATAGAGGATATAGAATGAGTGTAAGTTCAATACTGAATTTATTGCACGAGTTGAATAAAATTATATTATACGAGTCTCTTTATTCAACGAATGCAATAAATAGGGGACATTGAATGAGTGTAAGTTCAATACTGAATTTATTGCACGAGTTGAATAAAATTATATTATGCGAGCCTCTGGCGAGCATAATATTATTTTATTCAACGAGTGCAATAAATTCAGAAATGAACTAACACGAATTTAATATTCTATTTATCACATACCAAAAATAAAGACAGCTTAATGTGCAATAAGAGTCATTTTTCATTGACGCGCATATAGTATAACGCTAACGTTTAGCGCGTCTTTACACTATGTTTGTATAACGCTAATGACGTCACGTCAAAATATATGCACGGTCGTGCAATACCATATTTACGGAGTCGCAAAATCGGCACGGGTGTGTGACAAATTCAGTAATGAACTTACACGAATTTAATATTCTATTTATCACATATCCAAAATAAATACCGTTTAAAGTGAAATAAGAGTCATTTTTCATTGACACCCCTATAGTATAACGCTAACATTCAGCGCGTCTTTACACTATGTTTGTATAACGCTAATGACGTCACGTCAAAATATATGCACGGCCGTGCAATACCATTTTTATGGAGTCGCAAAATCGGCACGGGTGTGTGATAAATAGAAATTATTAAACAAAAAAAAATAATAAGAAAAACACGTTATTTTATCAAGTTTTCAACATTAAAAAATAACGTCTCAGAGTGAATTGTATTGTGTTGAAATGACGTCATTCTAGTGCGTTTATGAATGAGTTGTATACGAAAAGATGACGTCATTACGCTGCCTACGGATTGGCGCCGTTTTGTCAACTGATTTGGATCAAATATGTGGCGTTTGTGTATGTGAGATATTATTTCAATATTGTATGAAAAGAAAATATTATAAGAACTGAGAATATCAATGCGTTTGATTGTTGTTTTAAAAGGCTTTGCAAACTATGTAATCGAGGGAGAAAACATAAGAACCGCATATACAAGTACTCCCTAACCAGTGTTTATTGTCATTTTAACACCGTTCTTTTTTTCTTTGTCTAAAGTGACAGATCACGAGGAGTTTTAAGAGGAATTTTTTCGTTTGAGAGAAATATAATGAAATATTATTTAATTGGTTTGTGGCATTGCAATAGCGCTTTTGTTTTGACTGTTTTTGCTCGCGCTGTTTGGCGCTACATTGTGACGTCACGTAAACAACACTTTAAACGTCTGTACAGCGTTAATGACTGAATCAAAAATAGTGGTTTTCAGATTTATTTTCTTAGTTAGACCCTTTTTTATCCTTCTAGATAGTTTTCAGAACAAAAACGAGAACGGCGAAATATATCACGCTTCCGACATTATTTGTTTATATATAACAGAAATCTCCGATAGTGGTAAATATTTTTTAATCTTAAGGTTTCATTATAATTAGTGATAATGAAGTAAATAACTGAAATACTGACTGTCAGAAATGGAGCTGAAAGAAACATAAGAAAGAAGTCCCTTAAAATAAATATTTTTGTCTCCGCCCGAATCATATTTATATTTTATTTTTTATTTTACACATATTTATATATGAAATACATGTATATTTGACCGATATAGCACTTTATGTCATGGGTAAAATCAAATAAACATTCATATAAATCATAATTAGTGACAATTTTGAAAAAAAAACTCCCTTTGTCTTATAATATGCAGAGGTAAAATAGCGGATAAATCAAAAACTTGATCTCCTCTCTTTCAAACATGTATAACAGGTTTGATAATTAATTAAATGGTTATGGTATGTGACTTTGTATCTTTCTTAAATGAAAGACAGTATCGAGTTTTCAAAGTATCGTCATTTGTGGTACATGTATTTACTACTCGTTCCTGTGTATTTTCACGTACAGCGCGCGTGGTTCAAGTCTTAAACAAGGCCGTCCAAGGGCAGATGAGCAGTGGAAAACTAAACTTATCATACTTTAAACAAATCTGATAATGTTATCGGTAATAACAGAAGCGCCGTTATGTACTAGTAAAAGAAATAAAATATATTCTTACGAAAATTTTACAAAAGATATTTGTTTTGCATAATGTAACACTTTCTAAACATTCAGAGTTTATCTTAGCTTATAACATGTTTTAATTTGAGAACATTTGTAAAATGTTGCATTGACTTAAATAAAAACAAAGAAAAATATGAGTCAGTAGAGGAAGAGTGATGAATTAATAATTTTTGAAATAAGATATTTGACGCGGAATAAAATAACTGTTTATTTTACAAACGAGGCGCATAGTCACCAAATATTACAAAAAGATATACGAAAGTTTGATCACCGTGTATACATATCCAGTAACGCCGGAATGTGAAAATAACGCAAGATTCATGCTATAAGTAACGCAGAATTGTGCAATAAATGGCGGATACCTGGCAAGATTTCCAATGCAGTAGGAAAACTTGCCAATATATTTTTTATTTCACCAAACTGAAAAAAATCGATAGCTGCATACATCTGCTAAAACATAAATCTTCATTTTTCCTCATGAAGATTATTTCCACGAAATTCTTTACTTTTCAAGATCATTTGTGAAAATGATGGCTTGACCACCGTTTTGAGCGAGATTTTGACTTTTTGTCGACTCTAACAACAATGCATATAATTTCGTATAATTTAGATTTTCAGCAGGCAAGTGACATAAATTTAACTTCTTGTGTTATAGAAATCTGACAATAAACTTATTAAACTATGATTCAAGCCGTTTTTATGAGGTAACGCCGATGTACGTGAATTGTGCTTCGTGGTAACGCCGGAAAATGTGATTTTTGTCTTATATGGTACAGAATTATTACACAGGTTTAACGCCTTTTATCTGCGAATACAATAAAGTTATTTGCGACCTATAGTCAATGTATTTTCTTCGCAACTCATTAAGAAATATATGATAATTAGATCTTGACAAACTTTCAACATTTTGATTGCATATTATAACTAAGTACAATTTGACAATTGTTTCCTGAAATTCAATTATTATTTGTGAACATGCTGCCAACGTCTGATCTTATTAGCAAATAAGTACAATAAACTTAGTTTGCAAATAAATTGAATATAAAAATAATAGAAAACAATCAAGAGAAGAAGTGTCTGTATATTTCATGCCTGAAATAATGCACCAATTAAGCTTGAAATTCTCCATATGTCCTTTACTGTGTGGGCGTGATGTGAAACCCAACAAAAAACAAATATTTGGCTGTAGCAATTTGCCTGGTGAACTTTTGTGAAAATGGAATATTTATTTAATTCATTTTTTTTCTAATATAAGGAAGTAATTTGTATTCAAAGATATTTTACTTAGAAACTATAATGCCCAAAACGTGTAAAAGCTAAAGTTAAAATAAATCCAACCATTAGGGTTAAGATTTACCCTCTCTTAGTGTTTCCGATTATATGTTAACTTGTGTAGGAAAATCATATGAATCTACCATAAGAGTTTATGTTAGGCATTACTATAGACGTTTACAAAACTACAAGACTAATGTCCCTAAAAAGGCCACCAGTACAGAGCCAGTACAGAGCCAGATCACATCCATACAGAGTGACCGGTAGTTCATTTGTACAAATACATTATATATCTAATATCAATCTCTCAGACTTTGAATGAACTGTTCCAAGTTCACAGCCGAGCAAATCCATTTTATAAATTTAACAGGTAAAAGGTAACATAGACTAAAGATAGGTTGAATATATATTTTTTTTAACTCAATGTACATGTATATGGAGAGCTACTAGAGATGTGTTTGTGGAAGATTTTATCTATTCATGTCATGAAGGTCTGTCTAAAAGTAGACTTATTCATGTCAAATAATTGATAAAGAGTGAAAACAATGAAAAATTCTGTAATTAACAAAGCCCATTTTGATAACTACCATCATAATAGGTATTGAGAAATTGCTCACCCGTTGTTTCTTTGAGTTAGAAATTTTTCCACGCATTGCTTTGTACTCACTTCAACAAAGACTTATAATACGAGGCTTATGGCTCTGTTGATTCACCAGAATATATATGAGAAATGCTGACACTAGCCGATTAATGGCGTTAAACCTGTGTAACAGTTCAGTACCATACATGAAATCAAAGCACAGAAGGCGCTGAATTTGTTTAGGTCACAGAATGCCAGAAAGGTGAAGGTTTTGAGACTATAAACCAATTTGTTTTTGTATAGTGCCAGCAACGCTTTCCAGTGTTTTAACTGTAGTAAATCGACTATAAGACTAATTGCAAAACTGATATTAATTCACTGTTTATTTGACTTAAAAAAATGTAAAAAATGAGTTGCCTGACATCTCGATTCCTAAGCGAGCGTGCAAACCCCTCGGCCACAGTGAAGTTATATGTAAACGGACTGAAGAAAACCATATTATTCTAAATTAGGGTTTGTAACTCTTATTATTTTGACGTTAAACATGTTGCTTAACACAGATGTAAATAATCATTGAGCTTACTATAAGCATGTATATCTATAAAGAATAAAACAATATTAGAAATTTTCGACCATTCGGGAACTATTTTGCTTGAAAATTAATGCACCTGTCATTTGACAATCTTTAAGCAGTGAAATCCCCTGAATTTTTCGGCGTAAGTGTACATATATAGCGGAAGTAACCGCTTTAAAAAGCGGACTACTTTCGGCATTTGCAATTAACAGCATCAGGGTCTGAATTTCGCTACCATTATTTGTTTGGTCTGACGACCCAAACAAATAAAAATCACATTTTCCGGCGTTGCCGCAGGGTACTATTCACGTACATCGGCGTTACCCCATAAAAACGACTTGAATTCAAATTTATCAGCTTATTTCAATTTTTTATATCATCGGAAGTTTAGTAAATGTCACTTACCTACCAAAAGTCTAAATTATAGGGAATAATATACATTGTTGTACTTATAAGAGTCGACAAAAAGCAAAAATCTCGCTTAAAACGGTAGTCAAGTCATTATTTTCACTAATGATCTTGAAAAGTTAACAATTTCGTGGAAATAATGTTGATGAGGGATTAAGAGTAATGTCTTTGCAGCTGTATGCAGCTATACATGTTTTACACATTTTATATTTTATATTATATTTTGGCCAGTTTACTTACCGCATTGGAAATCCTGTCAGGTAGCCCCCATTTATTGCACAATTCTACGTTACTTATTGCACTTGGTCCTCACAGCTTTGGGTTCGAATTGTGAAAATGACTGGATTCTTTCATGTGTGGCAGCATTCAATGAGACGTCTGTGGGTGGTTCTATGCAGATATCTGTTTGTACCTAGGGAAGGCCTTCCTTTAACAGTAAAGATTGAAAGTCAACAATATGACATTGAATTAAAAAAAAAAAACGAAAAGAAAGGAGTAAGAGAGAAGGTGGAGGCACATAAATGCACATTCACTGATATTTTTTAATTGGATGTTTGCGGACCAGTATTTAGACATTTTCAAAGACTGTTGAATAAAAAATAATAAAAATAATAATAATAATAATAACAAACAACAACACAATAATACAAAAATGTAATAATAATAAAATATGTTATATAACAAAAGCATTTGATCAATGCTTTAGTTCTTAAACCAATGTGCATAATAACTTATGCTGTGCATCTACCCCCTTTGATGGAATGCATCATATAAATAATGCATCAGATGTAAATTTATGCACTGAAACTGACTACAAGTGATGAAAATCCTGCAGTTTGTGTGGGTTTCACTACCCCTCCTCCCCAAACGCCCGGGCCTACCACGGCTCTGTTTTCAAGATATGTATTGGTTCTTAAAGTGAGAATCCCAACATTATCAAAATAAAACTGTGTTTGTGTCGTGCGTGTTGTGTTCGTGCGCGCACGTGCATGTGTGCGCGGCGTGCGTGCAAGCGTGAAATAAAATTGTCTGCCGCAACTGAAACAGATTTTGTGTTTAATAAACAGACCCTTTCCACGAGAATGCACCATTTTTACCACTATGTTCCTGCGCACCCTATTACCTTAAATTATGGATCCTTCCTTTGTGGGCACTGTCAAAAAATAATCAATTTCTATTTATACATATGTATGTTTGTTTCAGTAGTCCGCGCAAATTCACCAGTGATTGCACATTTTAAATTTTTTTTGTTTTTGTTTTGTGGTTTTCTTTTTCTGCTTTACATTCAAATTATTTAATACCAGTGGTAACCACGGTAAGCTTTTTATTTATTGAAATTTGATTCATTTCACTTTAAAATATTTCAAACATGTCTTTAAAGTCTATATTTTTCTACGGAAGTGATAGCAGACGACAATTCATTTTTTTCAGTTTAAGTAAATTATTCAGTATACAGTACTGCAATTGATTTCATTTAGCTTGTTTATGCTATTATATACAGTAGAGGATATTTAAGTTGTTTTTTTTTCTCTGTGAATACAGGCTTTTTTTCAAAGTTTCATTGAATGGTATGAAAATAAATATTTCATGAGTGGCGGTAGCCGTGAGTGAAATATGATAACTTTCATACCACAAAATGAAAAAAAAAAAATCCTGTAGTTATAGAACAAAAACTTAATTTTTCGGGGGGGGGGGGGGTATACTTTTTTCTTATTTTTTTGACATTACAATTTAAAGACACACCGATTTATTGTTCAACGATCTACATTTTGAGCTAACCATTTAAAGCTAGAATTTCCGTACTGTATGCCAAATTTATAGCTTACTGACATACTGTCAGCCTCGGGGCGTTCAGTATCGGTCATATCTTTCTTCACTTGGTAACGGTAATGTACGGTGGCACAAATGTGACATGTGTGTGTTTTTATTTATCTCGTGGCCACGAGATACTATGTCATGGCCACGAGTTATTAAGTCGTGGCCACGAGATAGCTAAGTCGTGGCCTCGAGATACTATGTCGTGGCCACGAGTTACTATGTCGTGGCCACGAGATAGCTTAGTCGTGGCCACGAGATACTATGTCGTTGCTACGAGATACTATCTCGTGACCACGAGTTACTATGTCGTGGCCACGAGATAGCTAAGTCGTGGCCACGAGATACTATGTCGTGGCCACGAGATACTATGTCGTGGCACGAGTGACAAAGTCGTGGCCACAAGATAGCTAAGTCGTGGCCACGAGATACTATCTCGTGGCCACGAGTTACACTGTCTTGGCCACGAGTTACTAAGTCGTGGCCACGAGATAGCTTAGTCGTGGCCACGAGTTACTATGTCGTGGCCACGAGGTAGCTAAGTCGTGGCCACGAGATAATTAACCAATTAGAATACACTATATATATATTATAAAATTTTCAAACTTTATAACTTACTTTTACATGCAACATTAATCTTTGAAAATACTGAAGATATTCACTTTAAACTTGTCTTTTGGGTTAAATTAGAAAGGCACCTTCCAAGTCCCATGAGACATTAATTTAGACTGTATTGATAGCTTTTTGTTGTGACAATTTTTTTGATCGAATTGGCCAGTTTGTACGTACTGAACAGCCTATTAACCTTGTTTATACGATAATATGAGAAGGAATAAAACCTGGTTTATTGGCGTCCGCGCCGAAGCGCGGCGCCCTTATGGAATGAAATCAGATTTTGTGACTGGGCGACAGCAACTTCTCGAGCCTTATAGTCGGCCATAATAAAAGCCGATCAAAAAATGTCTCGATATGCACAATGGATAGCGAACTGGAGAATTTCGCAATGCATGAAATAACCTTTTCCGTCTCTTCGGTTTTTTTTTATTATTATTTTTAGTACACAGTGGGTTATTATGGTATGTTAAAATAGAATGATGAGTTGATGACTAAATATTCCGAAAAATCTATTTATAGAGGGATGTACTGCTATCGGTAATTCTCGGTCTCTCCCGGTCTACTTTGACCGGGATTTACTAAGTGAATCGCACGTTATTGTCCGGTCTCCCGGTTTTGGAAGTAGATGTTTTGATATGTCGTACAGGAACAGAACAAAATTTTACAGATAAATAAGCTTTTTTTCAAAATGAATGTTTGTCACTTAGTTTTGGTTACAATAATTAATAAATACAGATAGCATGTTTCATTTTAATATCTATATTGAGATAAAAACAATAAATATGTGCAATAATGAGAAAAAGGTACATTTTATGGTATAATATGACATTATCAACTTTGAAACATTTTATTTAATTTTGTTATTCGTATATATAAGTAAAGATGCCGCAGGAATTATTCAAAGTTACAAATTAGATTTTATGAATTATTAATTGATTGATAATTTAAAAAATGATAAGTAAAATACAAATGTACATTGTTTAAGAATAAACAATTTATATATTGAAAGGTTAAGCCATAATTTACTTGACCTTTTCCAGTTAAGTTTTTGACTTATTAATCGTCAGTCAATATTGGACAATTGAGTTCTTAAAAATTTATTTTTACAATTTTTTTTTGATAAAAAAGAAGCAGTAAACGTCTAGTATATTAAAATATCACATAAAACACAAAAAAGAGCAGGAAAAAACTTATTCATTAAAATCTGTATTTTATATTAAAATAGATATTACAATTATTTTATAAGAAACAATTATGCTCAAACATGATCAACATGGTAATATAAACCAGTGTCATTATTTTTACTAAGTGTGAACAGTACCTTAAGAGAGGGGTTTTCGCTAATAGCGATGACATAATAAAAACAATTCACAGTGTGGTGTTGATCATGCGTTACACATATGGATTATAAATGATGGTATACATGTATATCCGTGCTTTTAATGATCACGATCATTAAAAGAAATAACAAGTAATATTCTAATCTCTAGCATGCCAATCAAAGTTATAAATGAAACAATATCTTTCGTCTGTTCATTCTGGTAAAAACAAATTTACCATTGAAAAGTTTATAAGAATATTTTGTCATCATATGTCTACTAGTTCATCTTCACTTTCTGCATTTCTTGCTTGGACGCCCTTTGATGCTTTGCATCAATGCTTTTCTTGTTTTATTTGGAAGGGACATTGCCCATGGACAGCAGCCTATAAGGTAAATCATTGTCTGATGAATAATTTAGAAGGGGTAAGCCATGGTTTATATAACCCAGGAAGATCATTGCACCTGATCAGTAGATGACATCTATAATTTCGAGGTCATTGGGACAAAAAATCAGGGTCATAGTGACGCTAAATGTAACATTATTGACCAGTCAATAAGTTGTATAAATGGCACTTTAACAGGCTGGTGAGGTAGGGACATCCTTGTACTATAGCACATGTCCAATTAATAAGGGAAATTCATATAAATGGTGTAATCTGATTAGTTATTTAACTCGTGGCCACGACTTACCTATCTCGTGGCCACGACTTCGAAACTCGTGCCACGACATAGTATCTCGTGGCCACGACTTAGCTACCCCGTGGCCACGACTTAGTAACTCGTGGCCACGACATAATACCTCATGGCCACGAGATAGTAATTCGTGGCCATGACTGAGCTATCTCGTGGCCGAAACTTAGTAACTCGTGGTCACGACATAGTAACTCGTGGCCACGACATAGTATCTCGTGGCCACGATTAGCTATCTCGTGGCCACAATTTAGCTATCTCGTTGCCACGACATTGTATCTCGTGGCCACGAGATAAATAAAAACACACACACATGTCACCTTTGTGCCATCGTAGTATTGATTTTTTCTTGTCAATTCTTATTTAACCCATATACATGTAATAATAAACAGCTGTGGTTTCGTCAAGAATGATAGATGATGTGTTTCAAAATATAGAAATAATCAATAACCAATTTTAATAACAACTCAATCAAAGAGTACAACATGTGTTTTACATCTAAAAAAATCGGTAGATATACTAGATATTATAAAATTACACTAGCTTAATAAAAATATATATCGTTATCACATCCGGTGAAGTGATTGCCTTTTATACGAGTGTTTTGTGGTCAGAGGATTACTGTTTTCTTGCATAGTAGACTGGCGTTTCCTTGTGTTTCAGTCCCATGCCGGAAATTTTATCTGGCATTGGGGTGCAAGATGAGTCGCGTGCTGTACAATGGCACGCATAGGATGACCACATTTTACAGTTATGAATGAAGTTGCAATTTTATACTTTGTTGTAAGAAAATAGTTACGGCTGTAATGATATAAATATCTGTTGAAAATAAAGATAAAGAATTTAAATTATAATGGAATATTGTAGAATATGCAAGAAAAAAATATATGTCATATGTTACGGTTCGGACCGGAATATCCGTCCCGAGGTGACCTGCCAACTGGGCGGTAACGAGGCTTAGTCATACTTTTCTCTTTCTTTATTTTTGAAGTATTCTGTAATAGAAAATTGCCAAATGTTTGCGAAAATGTAGACAAACAAGCTTGTAGTTCTCTCTATTGCGTTAAGACGCTCAGTTTAAATATTTTACAGAAACAAATAAATAAACACATTTTATATGGAACACCTCACGAGCGTTGCCGGAAATCTATCGAAGGTCTATATATTGTGTGCATTTCCTGTATAATTAGTACGCAGCTTACAGTTTAATATAATCAAACAATCTGAGGTCATTATGAATAATAGCCGAGGAATTCATGATGGAGAAATCAGGAGAAATTACTTCCTGTTTCGAGTAATAATTTGCCCCTTCTTATTTCCCCGTCCATGATAACGCTTTGTTTTACATATTTTTTAAGTAAAATTTTATGATTTTAAAACTGTTAAAAAACAGGTCGTGAAACATAAATCGTTCTTGGTGTCTGTTTCATGCCAATGAACTATAGGAAAATGTGTTTCTTATTCATCTTGTCCACTCCCACCCCCTAAACTCTTAGGGTCCAAAGACCAGAATAAATAAATAGTTTTGTATCAAAAATAAAATTTTATCAATATGGTGAATCGACCACATTACAATTTTTATTTGACCTGGCATATTAAAATTATTTTAAATCAGTCTTTTTTTCACTAGCATTTAATTTAAACTAGTCAGTTATGTCAAGTATATAATTAGGTTTGACTATTAGATTATCAACTTTCCGAAAAAATAGATCACAACTACTGAGACATTAACTTTAAAGTCCCAAAACTGTAACTTTCCCCCCACCTTCCTGCCCCCACCTTTTCCCCAGAATTTTGAAAAATGTTGTCCATTCCCCCAAACTTGGGGTGCCTTTCAGATTTATACAGTTGTTTGGGTGCATAATACGGATAATCATTGCCATTTTTGAGTTTATACATTTAACATTTATCAAAATATACTTTCGTATGGTTTTTTATTACATTTTCATGAAGAAGGGAAAAATGTTTATTTTCAATCAATACAAATTTATTAAATATAACGATGGAAAAAATCGCTTTGTATATGGAAAATTTATGCAATTATTAAAACAATTTTAGCCTGCCAGTTATGCATTTTTAAAAGTTAAACATATCATCTGAATATATAGTGTACATATAATCTATATTAAGCAATGTAATAAAATATATATCTACTTCTTATTTCGCCGTATGCATTATCTGATCCCAAACCATGCAAAATTAAATTAATTAAACACCTCAGCATTAAATATATCTTATAATAGAAAGATTGTCACTGATTAACGTTTTTTTTCTGCTCTCTTTTCAGAACTTTCAAAAGCGACCTGATTTAAATTCTACAGAAAAAGGTTGGTAGTTTCGAAAATTACCTCTCTCACCGGGCTTCTTTGAAGCAAATAGAACACCTCTAATTGGTTCTATGGTGATGCCAGATAATAGTCGCCGTAAAACAGAAGTCCCTAACTTGTCATGAAGAGGAAAGAACTCCGATTCAAGTCTTTGAAAGACCTGTTTTTCAACCGGAAGTGCTGATCAAACAAGCAATTTTATCTATCAGCTTGATGCAGGCTTTGGAAAAAAACTGCTTTCTCAAAAATATCTTGGGCAATCACGTTGTGCCCAAGCTCATTGTTCATGATGAAAACTACGCCTGTTTTAAAGATGGATGAGGTTAAATTTAACAAGTTTATTTGACTTTAAAGTTTTTCTTGGTTTTTGGAATAACACAATTTTTTCAAATTAAGTGGGAGACTTATTACCCTACACCCCTGACACCACACCCCCCATTAACACCCCACGTTCTCCGCCACCCACACGCACCCCCTTTTCTGTTTGTAACATTGACGATATGATTGAAACAGCAAATTAAACCCAAAGAAACTTCGTTCCTCTGCAATTCACTTAGAATGAAGTTTTACGTAGAGAAAAATGTTTTGATTATATTGGACGGTCTTGAATGAAATGGACACAACCCAGATAATAGTTGTGGCGAAGTAACAGAAAAAATCCCATCATCGGTACCGCGTACCTTTGATTAATTGTGTTATCCTAAAAACAACCCGACCGGGAAGCTCGGAGTTTTTCAAATCTCAAAAACAAGTCAAATTTAAAACAAAAAAGTAGAATTGGTTCAATTAAGTGCAGATTCTACGCGGGCAACTTAAAGAAAATGCATAAGGGAAGATGAACCGGTGTCAAAAAACGATAAGAGTATTGGGATGAATAAAAGACGGGACTTTAATAAAGTGATTACGTGAATCGTCGCCTTTAAAGCACATGGCAAAGTGATTCCACTCCTCCTCATGTTATATAGTTTGCCTGTGGTGCAAACAACAATTCCTATAGGAAATTCAAAAACATGAAATTTACACCAATATATTGAAATTTTCTATTATCAAGAACGTCAAAGAAACACCCGGAAGTTCAACCATCTCGTGAATTCGTCTGCAGTGAAATTCCATAATTACTTCAAAAGTTCATGAATTTTTGTAAAAAAGTTTTACAGCCTAATAACATCATTAGCAGAAAAGCTTACCAAATTATTTAACGAAAAGAGGGGAAAAACACCGCTGTATTTGATGAACATTGCTGAAAAATAACTCAAAGCACGACATGAAATTAAGTTCTACTCTCAGGGAATACTGTTCAGAAAGTGAAGTAAAACTTTTAATTCAAAAGAAATTATTATCATTTTCCACAAAACAGTGCAAGAATTCTTTTTGCCATATTTATAAGTTCTCAAAGTGACACGCAGAAAATTGTTGCAGAAAAATGTAAAAATGTTCAAGACATTCTGGACATGTCAAAAATTTGTGAATTTATAAGTACAATGAATGCTGACCGGATGTGTGCAATATCAAATGATTTGATGTCTGTGATAAATGAAGACGAGGAAACACGCGACTATAGAGCTGGGACAGATGACGAGGACTGGTACAATTATCCATTGTATAACATACAGAAAATGTTCATGTCGTGTTCACAAGAAATGCATGAAAGTGAAAATATTCAATTATGTTTGAAAGATTTCTTCATTGACGAGGACATCGAGGTGTACAGTACGCAGTTACAACGTTTATTAAAACAAAATAAAACCAACATAAAATCACTTTATATAAACACCAGAAATACTTCCAGCAGTTTACGTGAAATTATAGATTTATTCTCTCTCACAGATCTCAGTCATATACAGAAACTTTACTATTCTAGTGACGAGGAGAAGGAGGATCAGATAAGTAGTCGGATATTGTTTCCCAGTTTACAGTCCGTTACTTTGTTTGGTGGTACATGGAGAAATGATGAAGAAAAATCTGAGTGAAAACATGGCGCGATGTCAAAACTTACAATATTTATATATATAAGCTGCTTCACGTTTATCTCACAAAATACTGAAACAATTTTCAATTTTATCTCTGGTCAAAAATCAATGAAAGAGTTAACATTGAACGGGTTAGACTGTAAAGAACATGGCCGCCTTGATTGTAAGAGATTGAACTTGGACTTGTCTCAACATTCAACTCTATCAAAGTTACACTTGGACTGGTTACCTGGGAGGCTACAATTAAATATATCAACACCATCATTAGTTTATGTTAGGTTGGGGGTCATCAATCAAGATGAAAGTTCATTGTTACTGTCACGTGACATGTTGAATATTAAACGTGTGGTGTTGGAGAGGATAGAAATGTCTGTAATAAGTTTACAGAACTTTATTATCGTGCTGCAAAATCTGCCGCAGACAGTTACAGTAGAGATGAGATACATTAAACCGGAAACAGAATATGACCATGTTAGAGAAAATATTCGGAGATCAAAAACTTTTCATGTGATACGAGACGAGATCAGGAGGAAGTCATTTGAGTTCAAAACAATAAAACCAAGCAAAGAATAGACAAGGAACAGCATTTGTGAAATAAATTGAAGAAATTACTTAAATGATCTTAATTAATAAAGACAATTTAATTATGGACACTTAGAAACAAAATGGCGGCTCTTCAAACTTTAACTAGGACACATGTCCTTTCGTTTTCAATTAATAATTTAAGTGACAATTGTTTATAAATAAAAACATTTAAATAATAGAAATAATTCAAGGAAGTTTTTTACGGAATTCAATGGATATAAAAGTTGGATTAGCATATGGAAATATTTAACAGGTAAGTGATTTTATATAGATTTTTTTTTGTGTTTTTGTTTTTTTTTTTTTTGTTATAGATGCTTACTCAGTACAGTATGTAAGAACTGAAATGGAATATATATTAACAGTGAACAATACTCTTATATTATAAAACTTTTACTTGAAAATATATTTGATTTAAATAAATCAATTTTTTTTAATTAATATTTAGGATCTACCATGATTTTTTTTCAATTATTTTTTTAAACATAGGCTATATATACATAGGTGAACACAGGTTATTAATTAACTCTCTATTATCTCCTACTGCAGTATACTAATTTTTTTATTCAAAAATCAAAATTGTTTTTCTTTTCTTATTTTCGGAAAGATTAAATTGTTCTCATTAGATTTTTATCTTTTTGTAACATTAATTGCCAGACTCTTTTAATTATTAATTAATTAAGCGTCTCTTTTAATAACATTAGATGCTGACCTGTCAACCAATTTCCTTTAAACCATATAGTACGTAGCCCTTGGGTCTTAACTGACCCAGCCCGATGGGGGGAGGGGGGGGCATGATTTTTTTTTTCATATAATTAAAATGTCATCTTTTCTTAATCAATCAATACTAAAGCTAAGGTATTTTGCATTAGGCATTGTCTAGTTTACCTGTACCAAGTATGTTTAAATCATTAAAGTCATTGGGTCAATGTTTGCCCAACAAGGGGGGTGGGGGCACTTAAAATTTCCTTAAACGTATATTGGTAACATTTTAGATAGGTTCTCTTATACAATGAAGGTTTAATTTTAAATATTTGTCAAGACTCATACTCTAGTGGAAATCAACCAAGTTTGTTAAATTACAGCTGTTGGATTTAATAAAAGGGGGATGGGGTCATGGATTTTTGATTTACGCATAAAACTTTAACCCTTTCGCTGCCAGAAGGTTATTTAGGAAATACATATCAATTCTGAGTGCATTGTTGTAGAATAATGCACGGTTTGAGTTCAAATGCGTAGTAATATAATCACGAAGGCCGATAGGCCTGAGTGATTAATTACAAAGCATTTGAACGAAAAACGTGCATTATTATACAATAATGCACGAAGAATTGATATCTATTTCCATTCTAATACGTCAAGAAAAAATATAATTTTTATTATAACGTTGGACTTTATGTTTGGTGGTTGAATTTGTTTTCGCCTCAGAGTTTCCAATAGAAACGTTCTTAAGAGGTCGTTCCAGTGGGTTGAAAAAAAACTGTTAAATCTACCGTTTGTAGAAACATTTTGAAAATAACGAATTTTGAAAACGTTGATACAACTTTGTTTGTTTATTTATTTCAGTTTATAATTTTCCAAGCGAAATACAAATTATTAAAAGTGAAATAAATGTAAAACTAAACTCGTTTGCGACATTAAATAGCGAACTTGATTTGATTGTTTTGCACGTGCTGTTTGGCGCTACATTGTGACGTCACGTAAACAACACTTTAAACGTCTGTACAGCGTTAACGACTGAATTAAAGATATTGGTGTTCGGATTAATTTTCTTAGTTTGACCATTTTCTTTCATTCTAGATAGTTTTCACAACAAAATTCGAAAAAAATTGTTATAATTTATCAGATTTTTTAAACAAAATGGCGCCTTCAATGTGAAAATACACAGGGAGATAATAAGAACGGCGAGTGCATTGTTGTAGAATAATGCACGCTTCCGGCCTTCTTTGTCTATATAGAAAAAATTCCGATAGTGTTAGAATGTTTTATTGATCACCTATTTGCCAGAGGGTTTTCTAAGAAATTACTATTTTATTAATTATTATAATTATTATTATAATTTGTTATTAGTATTATAATAACTATTATGTTCCAAATATGCTAGTTACGGACACAGGAACTTGAAATTCTATCACTATATATTAACGATAATATGCAAAATATACCCCCTATATACTATACTGTTTATTAATAGTATATAGGGGGTATATTTGGATATTATAATTAATATTGGTTATTTGATAGAATTTCAAGTTCCTGTGGCTAGTATAATAATAATTATTATCGATGGTATAATTTTCTTTACATTTATTATTATTTTTATTATTATTATTATGATTATTATAGAAACGACATAAACCGTCCATATGGCAAATAAGCCAAAAATAACAGGTATGGCATACTTTAGTCGCCCCTATGGCAGTGAAAGGGTTAAAAATCTCAAAGGCCTAAAGCTTAGGTATATTTTGCAATTGAAACATTGTCCAGTGCTCCTCGAACAAGTTTATACAAATTATAGCTTGGGGGCAAAATTTCCCTAGTTTGCCTGGGGTGTAGAATAAGATTGTCTTTATATGTATGTAGTTAAACCAAAATTATAGAATATATAATTCTCTAAAATCATAAAGGGTATTTAGCTAATAGATATTCTGAATGAAATATTGTTTTGCGGACCACCATTAAGTTTTTTCAAATTTGTAGTCCTTGAGGTCTCAATTGAATTAGCCCCCTGGGTCTTCTATTTTTACCTCACCTGACACAAAGTGACAGGGTGAGCTTTTGTGATTGCTTTTCGTCCATCGTCCGTCCGTAAACTTTTACTTTAAATGACATCTCCTGACCTCATAAACCACTAAGCCAATTTCATCCAAACTTCACAAGAATGTTCCTTTGGTGGTCATCTTTAAAAATTGTTCACAGTATTAATTTCATAAAGAACTCTGGTTGCCATGGCACCGAACGAAAAAACTTTAAATATCCTCTTTTAAAAAACCCTTAGAGCTAGAGCTTAGATATTTGGCATGAAACATTTTCTAGTGAGTGTCTATGAAGATTGTTCAAATATAAGCCCTGGGGTCTAAATTGGTCCCGCCCCAGGGGATCATTGAATTTCCCTATATGCATATAGTAAAAACTTAATAAATCTTCTTTTAAAGAACCCACAGAGCTAGAGCTAAGATATTTAGCATGAAACGTGTTCTAATGGGTGTCTACCAAGTTTGTTCAAATAAAAGTCCTGGGGTCAAAATTGGCCCCGCCCCGGGGGTCATTGATTTTCCCTATATGCATATAGTAAAACTTATAAAATCATCTTTTAAAGAACCCAAAGAGCTAGAGCTAAGATATTTAGCATGAAACATCTTCTAATGAGTGTCTATCACGTTTGTTCAAATAAAAGCCCTTGGGTCAAAATTGGCCCCGCCCAGGGGGTCATTGATTTTCCCCATTTGCATATATAAATATTAAAAACTTATAAAATCTTCTTTTAAAGAACCCAAAGAGCTACAGCTAAGATATTAAGCAGGAAACATTTTCTTATGGGTGTCTACCAAATTTGTTCAAATAAGAGCCCTGGGGTCAAAATTTGCCCTGCCCCGGGGGTCATTTATTTTCCTTATTAATTATTTTGTGTAAAGCAAAAACTTTAAATAAAAAATTCTTTGAAAAAAACAACAAATAGCTAGAGTTTAGATACTGAGCATGAAGCATCTTCTAGTGATTGTCTACAAAGTTTGTTTAAATTATAGCCCCTGGGTCAAAATTGGCCCTGCCCCGGGCGTCATTGATTTTCCTTATATGTGTATAGCAAAAACTTAAAAACCTTCTTTAAAAAAAAACCCGAATAGTTAGAGTTAAGATATCAAGCATGAAACATGTTCTACCAAGTTTGTTCAAATAAAAGCCCTGGGGTTTAAACTGGCCCCGCTCTGGGGGCCTATATACAGGTGAGCGACTTCAGGGCCATCATGGCCCTCTTGTTTATAAAACATACGCGTATGCATTTTTATAGTTCAGACGAAAATAATCAACTTCTATAAAACCATCTGAACTATTGGTTTAAACTATTGTCTTGTGAATTCTAGCAAGTTCAAATTATAAATGTATAGAATCAGGGTCGATATTGGCCCCACCCAACTCAATAAACTTTATTGAGACTTAATGGTAAAAGGTAATTTTTTCAGATATGTAAAAATTGTGTTGAAAAGCAGTTGTATCGTTGTAGCAGATGTCCCATTTGTGTTTAGATAATAAAATATTTTGATAAAGTGTTTACAGGGGTGTATCACCTTGGGGGCAGGATCTGACCCCCAATCATCTGTGCACCCAAAGAGTCATGGATTTTCCTTAGATTAACCTTTCCAAACAACCATTGCTATTTTAATACTTAGCAAACATTTAAAGGGACTCCACTGAGGTTTTTTTTTTGACATGATGGGACTGAAAATATTTTTTCCAGATAAATGTACCATTTAATTTCTTACAAAAATCATTTATGTAAGAAATTCAAATGTTATGTTTTTAGGCTTTTAAGGCCATCCTTAAAAAAATGTTCGTTTGTAGTAATGTGACCGACTCACAAAATTTGCCCCTACTCAAAATTTTTTTCCATGGTCTGGATAAAAAAATATTATTTTTTTTGAATCAGAAAATTATTCCTTGTGCTTTGTTTTCATTCTTTTAAAGGTTAATGGAAGAAATAAAATGTAGGTCTTACTAAATTAGAATTCAGTTATCAATTTATTAATTGTTACCAGATTATCAAAGCATATATTGTCCAGCATTTTGAAATTCCACGTTTATTTGGGAGTACAGTTCAATAAAAAAACAATCGACCTACCTACCCACCTTGAAAATTCTGGGTCGGGTTACTGCAAACAAACATTTTTTTAAGAATGGCCTAAACCTCAGTGGAGTCCCTTTAACTTCTATAGCAACTAATGACATAGATAACAACCATTTACTTTCCATAGCAACCACTGACTGTTTTCAAAAGCAACCGTTAACTTTAGGCTGTGGTTCTACTTAGATGTCGGCTCTTGCCTAAATGATTAAATTCAGTTGGCTTACAGAGGTTTGGGGTTCTACTCGGATACCAGCTTATGCTTAAAAAGTTCAATTCAGCTGGCTTGGGGAAGGTGTATTTTTCAATTTAGTTCCTTCACGGAAAGCCCGAGGTTCCCCTCTGAACTTGTCAGCTCATGCCTATATTATTCAATTAAGTTGGCTGACTCTTATCTGATATCAGGATATCAGGTTGTGCCTAAATAATTCAATTCAGTTTGCTTACAGATGGTCCGTAATTCTACTTGAATTCCAGCTAATATGCTTAAATAAGTCATTTCAGCTGTCCGGTGGAAGATGTTTTATTCAATTCAATTTGCTTACAGAAGGTCTGTGGTTCTACTCATATGTCAGGTCGTGGACTTTTAATGATCCATATAGTAAAGGGCAATTTCAATATATTCTATTTATATTTCTATCACTTTATGGCAATTATTTTTATGCCCCCGCCATGTAATGGCCGGGGCATATAGTGTTACCCTGTTCCTTCATTCCGTCCTTCCATCCTTCGTCCTTCTGTCATTCCGTCATCATCAGTTTCCGTTCATTATCTTAAGAACGGTTGCACACATTCAACTCAAATTTGACATATGGATATGTCATGAGAAAATACAGGTCAAGTTCGAATTTGGTCATGGTTCGATGATTTTTGGCAGAGTTATGCCCCTTTTACTTTGAAAATAATATGAAATTTCAGTTTCTGTTCATTATCTCCCCAACGGAACAACACATTCAACTCAAACTTGACATATGGATATGTCATGAGAAAATACAGGTTAAGTTCGAATTTGGTCATGGTTCGATGATTTTTGGCAGAGTTATGCCCCTTTTACTTTGAAAATAATATGAAATTTAAAGTTTCTGTTCATTATCTACCCAACAGTGTTACATATTCAACTTAAATTTGACATATGGATATGTCAAAGGAATGGGCAGGTCAAGTTGGAATTTGGTCATGGTTTGATGATTTTTTGTCAGAGTTATGTCCCTTTCACTTTGAAAATAATATAGATACATCTTAGGAATAAGCAGTTTAAGTTTGAATTTGGTCGTGGTTCAATGATTTTAGACAAACTTATCTTTCCTGAATGTTGGAAAAATTTTGAACTTTCAGTTTCAGCACTCATACTTTTAGCCATTATTTTGGCTACAAATATGCAATATGCTATTTTTAAAAGGTTAAGACTGAATAATTTCAGTGCCTTGAACATTGTATGAAAATGGTTTGTGTTAACATTGAAAAGTTTTAAGGGCTTTTGCACTTAAAATGAAAAAAAAAATAAATTAATGCACCATCTTAAATTTTGGCTGCGTGCGGGGGCATCCGTGGCATGAATATTATTTGACACATTTCTAGTTAAAAATGAAGGATTGGGCTGGATGCATTATATATGTTATATAATTTGATTTATAAAAAAATGTTCACACATGCCACTATAATAAATAAATTACTTAGTTCCTTACGAGTATGGAATTTTATGATTTGCATTTACTTAGGTTCACCTTAAATGTGTGTGAATCATAAAACACATAACATATATTATTATACTTAATTAATCCTGTAATCTACACTGTTATATTTAGATTTTCTCATAATATTCTTTATTCTACTTTTTCAGAAAATCAGCTAGGGTAAATCTGCAGTGACAATGATGATTATGCTTCTACTAGAGTCCAATATGAAGACTAAATAACACCTGGTTTCTGGCTTTACAGAAACATATCCACAAGAAAATTGTTTAAAAACAGTGCATCACCAATACCTTGTACAATCATCTAGTTCCTTGCTGAAACAAAGACAGACCAGCAAAGTATTGCATCGTTTGAACTTAAACTTGTTTTCTTCAAGGAGAATTTACATCTGTAATGAAAGTTCTTACCATGGCCGCTGTCAAATATTTAAAAATATCCTTCTGAAAACATTGTGAACTACTCACATACCTTTAGAAAACACAAATGAAACTTGAAAAAACGTTTGTAATTAAAGTGGATTGGTCTACAATGTGCACATTTTCCAACAAGACCACAATTAGACAATAAGATATGTGCATTTTTGATAGATTTTGGAAATGTTGATAGAGTTCTAAAATGATTTAGTATGAACACAATATATGGTGATTTATAACATTTTGTTCTAAAAAACTTTATTATATGTTATATATTTATATACCGTATCGGATCATTTATCTAATACATGCCTACAACACCCATATAAAAAAAATTGTGGTTTGCTTTAACATATCAAACTAAATACTAGACTACTATAAAAATAATTATTTATGGTATTAAGATCTTCCATTAATTATAGACCAATTCACTTTAAAGAAAGTATGAATAAAAATTTTTTTTTATTTAATAATTAATAAAGTGTCCGCTATTTTAATTAAATATTTAATTATACTACATATACTACTTTTGAAAAAAAACATTTATTATGAACCATAAAAATTTTATAGTTTAAAAAGGGTTTACTACTTTTTACGCTTACAAAAAAGGGAAAGGAATTTTAAATTTTCAATATAAAACATTTTAAAAAATAAAAATCACTAAAATTTTTTTGGCTACACTTATATTTTTTCTTAAATAAAATTTTATTTTATTTATGAAAAAAAATTAGGGGAAAACTACAAACTGTGTCTGGGATAGTGCATCAATTTCAAAAATTTTAGTTATAAGAAAATTAAAAAAAATAACTGAAAAAAATTTTTTCCTATTACATTATCTGAGTTTTTACTTTAAAAAGTAACAATTCTATAGATTTGCAATGGAATTGGGATTTTTTCATTCATGTCAAGGTCAAAATCTACTGCTTATATTTGAAAATAGGTCCAAGTTTCATTTTTTAATTATGCATTGTTGAATGGCAAAATAGAAATTGATTTTACAAAGAAAAATGTTGTTTAATTGTATCATTAGAAGATTTTATAATATTTCACAATGTCATTTACAAATATTTGATGTTAAATTTGATGCATTTTCAAAATGGCGCCGTTTGTTCGCAAATATTCTATGTTTTTCAATAGATCATGGCTTAATCACATTATTTTCTGAAATATTTATCTTTCTTTCACATATTTAAAGATTTTTAAAGCACATCATGTTGCCAGAATTTTCATGTTTACTCCTGTATTTAGGTGTTGCCCTGTTCTTGAACACTTACATAATTTGCTTATAGAAAACTGTACTGAGTTATACCAAGACATCTTAAATTGTGGCGAGAAGGATTTACATAGCGTGTTTCCAGACCATTCTATTTTAAGATAAAAATTATATCATTAGTTGTGATGACTCAACAAGTTATATGACCTAGATTAAATGGCTGTAATTTAATATAACCGATGCTTTCGGGTTATATAGCAAACAGGTTTTTTATAAATGACCGTATTAACTTTCAGAAGTCTTTAAGAACATTTATAAAATTACACAAAATGCCTCCTTGGTTTAATAAAGAGAAGTGAAAAAAGTATCTTAAAATTTCAGCAGATGTGTGCTTAAGTGATGCAAAACTCATATAATAAATCAACCCTGCCAGTATTGTGAGAGTTGTTATCATTTACAATCTATAACATTTCTCCATAATCTAATTTAATGGTCCCTGCATGCAAGAACATATACAAATCTTTATTAATTAAGTTGTGTTTAGAGGTGTCTATCAATTATAGGTTGATCTGTATATTTGTAGAAAATATATAAATGTATTGCTATTATCCATGTTCTAGTCAGATTTGATGTTGTTTTATTTTCCGCTCAAGTATATACAGATGTTTATAGTTATCCATAAGTTCTAAATACTATTTTTTTGTGTTTGAGGTACTGTGTATCTCATTGTCAAACTACTTTGTTTATATGCATGTACATAATTTATATTTAGTGATCAGGGGCGTCCGTGGCCGAGTGGTTAAGGTCGTTGACTTCAAACCACTTGCCTCTCACCGCTGTGGGTTCGAATCCCGACAGGGACTTTGGATTCTTTCATGTGAGGAAGCTATCCAGCTAGCTTACGGAACGTCGGTGGTTCTACTCAGGTGCCAGTTCGTGCCTAAAATAAAGCACGGAAGGGCACCTGAGGTTTTCCTCCACCAGTAAAGCTGGAACGTCGCGAAATGACCTATACTGTGTCGATGTGACGTAAAACTAAAAACAAAACAAAATATTTAGTGATCAGAAAATGGCATGTTATATTACTAACCTATGTATATGTAATAAAGAAAGTTACATATATCCAGGTAACACAATAAGGATACATCCAGAAGGATGGGATATTGTCATGCTACTATGACATGAAATATGGCGAATTAGGGTCATCATGGCCTTCTTTTTACTTTAAGAGATGTTTTTTGTGTGTATATGTATATAGTTTGCTAATTATGATTTTGTATAATTTACAAAGATAAGTATTTTTGTATTTATTATGTATACGTATTCAATATAGTGCCCGTTCTCTAAAACCACAATCATGTCTGCAATAATACTCTCATACAACAAAGTTGTAAAGATTGTAATAATTACTTATACTTGGTTCATTAGGGTCATCATGGCCGTCTTGTTACTTTTATGATTTTTGTATACATGTATATAGTTTCCTTAGTATGATTTTGTATAATTTACAAAGATAATTATTTTTGTATTTTGTGTACGTATTCAATATAGCACCCGTTCTCTAAAACCACAATCATATCAGTAATAATACTATCATACAACAAAGTTGTTTAAGAAGGTAAATATTCAAGAATCACCTTAGTTTTCTCTCATGCCTTTTCATATTAAGTTTTGTCCCTCCGAGGTTAATTTTTAAAGTGTTGAAGTTAAGAGCTTGAAAATTCATAGACAGATAAATCTCATTAAAAACACTATAAAAATCATACCCTCTTATAACACATTTTAGACATTAAAGCCCTTTAAAGTTTGCAATGCTTAATTTTTTGTTTCGAACCTTTGAAGTAAATTGCTGCCTTGTGCACATTTTTAGAGTTATTGCCCATTAGGCTTTGTAAATGTCCTTATTTCACTTATTGCCGGGACACAACTCAATTACACAATTGAGTGTATCTACATGAAACGTATTTGGTACTTCTAAATATCTGATTGAGGTACAATGTATATGCGAAAATTTTGTACTTATTTACCTTTGTAACAGTTTATGCAGAGCATACCTTTAAAGGCACATTATGCCTCGGAAATCTGCTTTTATACAATTCTTTGGAAATGTCAAACATGTGTTAAATAATGTTTTTATAATGGATTTAGAACATGCTAGGTGTTTAACAGCAGGGGAAAGTAGCAATGAATGGGCAGTTATATGTCTTAAAGTTAACAATGTCAACAGAAGTAGTAGTTTTCCTTTCATACAAAATTATAATTCATCACAATTAAACCAATTGCCAACAAAGCAGCTCGATCAAAGATGGTTTAATTTTATGACCAATGGGTATTTTGTTTGAAATTGTAACAAGATACTAGAAATAAAGTAAAAAGAAAAGATTTCTGATAGTGGGATCATATGGTGAAAAAATTGTTCACTTTGTGATAAAAGCAACAAACTTGGCACGTTTGTCGATGAACCAATTCTGTTCAATTTCAGCTATGGACCCATCTTCAATTTTCAAAATGGCCGCCATTTTCAAGATGGCCGCCAAGATGGCTTCCATAAGATGAAACAATTACTGGCAATGAAAAAACTGTTTAATAAATTCATAACTTGTTATTACATTTATTAATTTCATGTTGCTCACATATTAATCAGAGTTTATCTCTAATTATATTTGAATTTAAATGCTTCATTTATTTCAAAATGGCTTCCAAAATGGCCGCTACATGCGCAATCTTTTTTGTTTGTTTCAAAGTATAATTGATGTATTCATTACTTCCATTTTGATTCTGTATCTTTTGTGGTCATAGATAGGTTTAACGAACCAAGATATTCCAGTATTACTACCTACACCATTAATTACACAGACCCTAAACCTCGCCCATAAGTCTATCCTCGGTCACAATCTCCACCACACAGACAAAGAGCTGTGCACATCAAGTCAGCTTTGATACATTTGCACCTCCCACGACAACCAATCTGGGGACTACAGCTACACTTCAGTAACTCCTGGCAAGACTCGGAGGCCTGTTGTAGTGTTGTCCAGAACGGCCCCAATGTAAATATCCTGACCTTTTACCCAACCCCAGTTACTTGGACAAGGAAGTTCTGGGGAGGGCAAAAGCGCCTGTCCCCAGCAGTACCCAGCCTGGTATGCAGATCTTCCTTTTCGTGTGAAGAGGTCTTACCGCGCTTCGTTGACTCTTGTAGCAGCATTTGATCGTCGTACATAAGTATTACAAATCGCTCCAACGTTGGCATAACAGTGGCAATAGAGTCATCTGCTGGAGATTTACTAAGAACTTTTAAAATGCTTCGACAGCTTCACTAAATGCTTTTAAGGTACCCCATGCTGTCTTTTTACCTTTGGCTACAGAATGATGAAGTTTAATCACATCCAGTAAACGCATGGAATGCCGATAAACAACTTGCTATATCTTGACGCGAGAGCATTACAGAGTTTATGTATCAGGTATATATCTAAAAAAAAAAATCCAGTGCCAAAATGCTATCCATAGCTCTTGTACATTCGTATGTTGAAAGTTATAGCTATGACAACAACATCTGTATCAAAAACAGTGCGTACAAGGATTTTTGTATTGTTCAGGCCTTGGGCAGCATGAGCACCATGAAGTAAAAGCCTTGTATCTGCTTCTTCGTGTGTACATGAAGATATGATACTGCTTTCTTCTATTGGTAAATTGCTCAGAACGTCTGATCCTTTTGTGGTTATGATCTGCTTATTGCTGTCACATATTAATGTTATCACCTGATCTGCTAAATACCCAAATAGCTCTGTTTTTGTTTTTCATCAACTCGAAGAAAGGCTTCCCAACCCTCCAGGAATTCGTGAATCTGACTGGACTCTTCTACGAAATACCTTGTCCACGTTAAGCCTCTTGTTGCAGCTTTTAGACTATTTGTTATGTATTCATCCCAAACAATGTCCACTCTAGAAACACTCTGTATCTGACGCTCAACGAACGATATAAACACATTCTGTGAGTACTCAAGGAATGTTTTGACAGCCATTAGGTTTTAATATATTGATAATGGCTGCAACCATCGGAAAATCTTTACACCAACATCTGATATTTCATATTCAGATGGACATACTTGCTCGAGGCAGTTTAACAATTCAGATTTACAAACCAAAATCTTAGATGTCCGAACTGTGAAATTGAAGGAGGATACTTGCTATTCTCATGGAGAAAAAAACTCATCAAGGTCCCGTTTGCGCACCTGGGAAAGATACATACAACTTTGAAAAAAGCGAAACAAGTGTCTTTTAGTGAAGAAATTTGTTGTTTCTCCTTGCTCTTTCCTTTAATTGCAGGCCTACTAAAAAGCGGGAATTTATTCTGCTTTATAGAATCAGTGACAGGCTTTTGTCTGGTATCAAATAGTTCAGTAATGAAGGTTTCAAAACTGTTCTTTTGCCAACTCTTTCAATTTGCTTGACGGTGCCCTTCACCTGATATCAAAAGTATGTCCAGAGTATCTAATACTAAAAGGTCCTCTGTGTAATCATTGAAGGGGATTTCCAAAACTCTTCAATGATTGCACACAAGTTTTTAACTTGGCAAGATCTGCAAGCTTATGTATGGTTATTGAATCAGCTGGACTTACTCTCTTCTATATACGACACTAAAGTTCTGCAAGAGCAATGCCATGTATTTGTTGACAAGATTTAATTTGAATCATTTTCTACTTGCAGCTTCCTGGACCTATTGTAAAAGGGTTACCAAAAAATTAGAATGATACATGGCTTCTTGTGATATGAGGTCTCCGCACTAAGTTTTGCTAAAAGCAACTGTATCTTGTAACTCTAAAGCACATTGGCTAACTTTTGTGTCCATTTCAAATGTGGAAGCTTTGATGAAAGATCTCCAGATTCTGTATTACAAAAGAAACATTTTTTAAACAATCAGCCACTGTAGCTGCCCCACCAACTCTTACAAGTTATTTTGTTTGGTGTACTGCTGTCAGTTTCGGGCCTCAACTTTTAACTTGTCCTTATGTAGCCTTGGTAAGTTTCAGTTTGCTAAATTTTGTTAGCGGTAATTCTTGTGCCATTTAGCTTCATTTTTTTTTTTAAAGAAGTTCAACTACATCTTTCTGTTCCCCTAATAATGTTGAATTAATCGGTACTGTAAAATATCCAACTTAATGATAACTAGATATATCACTTAGCAGTGTCTTCATAGTCTGCACCTTTAGAAACATCTTTGGCATTTAATCAATGCGGGACACTGAAGTGCTTCCCTTTAAACCCAATCTATAGGACAATGTACTAGTTTAGACTTTGGTGATGTTTGTGGCACTTTAGGCGTGACGACATATAACCTTGAACTTGAAAAGAAGCACTGGGTTCTTTGTAACATTTCCCACATTTCTCTGGAAGCTTAGATTCGTACCTGAAAATATTAATTATAGATAACATATTCAATATGTCTGTCAAATGAAGTATTTTTTCTGCTTTTGTAAATTTATGTAATCAACAATTTCTTTAAAATGCTTATTACATTACTTTTGTTCTAGACTAGACTAGACATACCTGGACTAGACTAGACCAGACTAGACTAAATAGATAGACAGATAGATAGATAGGTTTGTAGGTAGGTAGTAGGTAGAAAGAAAGGTAGGTTCAAAGATTCATATATTGATGTATAGATACATACATAGATAGATACATAACCAGATACATACATAGAAACATACATAGATAAATACATAAATAGATGGATAATAAATAGACATAAACATAGATAGATACAAAGGTACGTAGATACATACATAGATAGAGGGATAATAGATAGACAGATACATAGGTTCATAGATAGATACATGTATATAGATACAAATATAGATACATACATTGATTCATTCATAGACATACATAGATACATACATAAACATTGTGTTTGTTTGTTTCATTTTACGCCTTTTTCCAACAGTATTTCAGTCATAAAGGCAGGTAGTTTTCCTAACCATCGTTCCTGGAGAGTTACACCAGTACTAGACTACCTTTCTCCGCGCTAAAACTACCAAAGCATCTCCCGGGGATCGAACCCACGCCAGAGAGGTAACTGGATAGAAGTCATCGACTCTAACCCCTCGACCAACGGAGGCGGTCTATACATAGATACTTAGATACATGTACATAGATTACAAAGATAGATACATACATTGATTCATTCATAGACATACATAGATACATACATAGACATGCATAGATACTTAGATACATGTATATAGATACAAAGGTAGATACATAAATAGATACATAAATAGACATACACAGACAGATACATAGATAGATTTATAGAAGCATAGAACCTGAAGCTTACCATCAAGTGATTCCATGTTAATCATACTATGCCTAAATACATGAATGTTCTGACGTTATGGTGTGGCTGTTTTCAATTTATATAGAGCTGCTATACTGGATCTTCCTAAAAATATGAAATAAACCTTTTTATTTATGTGTCATTGTCGGTGGAATATTACTTTATAAAATTGATTTTTTTTGTTTGTTTAACATTGAAAAATATAATCTAATTAAAACTGCAATGTTACAAACATATGATAATCATGTATTCTAAGCATTGCGGGTATTTATTTCCTTAGTTAGGCAAATTCCTATTAAAGTAACACGGTTTTGATTCAAAATAAGATAAAAAGATATATAATTGTAAAAGTTGTACAAAAACAATCTGTTGATTAACATTAATTCATCAATTTATCAGAAACACTATTATATATCCGAAGACTATGACAGTTTTTTAAAAATTTTGAGCATGACTCTTAAAAAGACATATCTTATGTTAAAACATAATTTTTAAAAAAGCAAGGGTACAAACATCAAGAAAGTTATCCACTTACCTAATTTTCAGCAAATATTGTAAAATCTTAAAACTGTTCACATAAACAAGTTGAAAAAACCTGCACAGGAAGTTTTCTTCTGCTACACACAAATGGGGAATATCAAACAAAGGGAAGTAACTATGCTAAATTCTTTATTTACTTAATCATAAAAAAATAAAGCAAAACATTCTGGAAATTATCAATATAAGTATAACGAGCCAATTTTGCACCGTACGTTTGTAATGCAAAATTTTGAAATATTTTAAAAACCTAAGAAATGTCTGTGTGCCAATTTCGAGACTGTCCTTTGAGCTTTCTTTGGATTTGAGCTTATACGTAGCACATATCATGCATGCAAATCGTGAGGCTGTATGATGTTTGAACATGAATTATCATTTAATCCTTCTGACATAACAGCATTCAAGGTCATTGCAACTTATTTGGGATAGAAGAGAGGCTGTTGTAAAACTATTTGAAGATTTATATTGACACGTTATGATGAAAATTTATAAAGATTTTTTTTTTAAAGTTGATGAAATGTTGGTTAAAGTCCCATTATACATCAGAAATGCTATAAGTTTATTTCTTATTTTCATCAATCTGATATTTACAATAGATTTGACCTTTTTACAAGTTTTAGAAAATGTTAGAATTAAGATATTACTATTTTACTGTTTTACATATTATTAAGTAAAGGGAGATAAATATGAAAAAGTACATTTTGTTATATATATTATAATCAGTATACTGGCAGTACTGATTCAAGTATGATATGTTAACAGTAATCTTTTCTTTTTATAAATTAATGTTCTATACATGTATGTAGATTATATCATAGTTCATATATTTAATAGAAATAAAATTGTGAAACAACATTGATGTTTTAGTTATCATACACAAATATATATGTACGTAAATCAGTTTCGTTCGAAGGAAAACTTTGGGTCTGAAGCTGTATAACACAATTATCCTGGATTATGAATCACCAGTACTGGTTTAGTCCAGGAATAAAGAGAACATACATGATTGATTCTCAATCTTAACAAGTTGAAGTGGTCCTATTGTACAGATGCAAATTGTTGAAAAGCAATTATTAAGGTGGTTTTATTATGAAGGTACAATATATGAACCAGAGTGACAAGGATAAAGACCTTTTGATATGTTGTCTAGAAAGAAAAATAAAAACAAAAAAACAAGCTGGTTGAATTACAAAATTACTAAGATATACAAATCAAATGCTGGCCACTTGATGAAGGTTATAATCTATAATGACACTTCTAGTTAAAACAAAACCTAGCCGCATTATAAGGGTAGTCATTACCGAAACTTAAGTTTTTTTTAATACAATTTCCAACTTGTTCCGATGTTATGTGTTCCTCTACATAACAGCAGAGATACACACTGCATAACAAATCAAGGGCCATAACCTTATTAATGGTTTCCATAAAGTTTCATTGAATTCCAGCCAGTACTGAAGCATCTGACCAGAACAAGGCAACGATATGCCCATCTCCTCTTAGTGTTGATGGTTCCCATAAAGTTTCGTTGAATTCCTGCAAGTAGTTGCAGAGAACTAGCGTTGAAATGAAATTCGGACAGACAGATGGAAAGCACCTATATAAAAGAACCAAAAAAAGCAATCTAACAATATAGTGGAAGTACTTAATATTTTTTTCAATAGATGCATTGTAATGCTATCGTAATATCCTGGAAACAATATACCAATATACTACAAAATGGCTAGTGTGAATCCATTTTATGCTCTCACGAGTTATTCCCCTTTATTACTTGATATTTACATGTTCTGCTCAAACGATGGTTACTAAATTATAAATATGTTTAATTTACAAAGTGTTCTCGACATAAAGAATATTTCGCTTAATGATAACAAGATAATGCCATGACTTTGTTATACATCTCGGACAAGTTTAGAATCTGTTTAAATCACTAAATGAATTAACAAAACTGAATTAAATGTATTTGTTGCTTTAGGGAAACAAAAATGAAGTAAGAAAATAAACAAAGCACAATAACTAAATAAATCATGGAGTACACAGTACCGGTTTTTGTGCACTGCACTTCATTTCAAGGAGATCTATCATCCTATGAAGTTTCATGTCCATAGCTTTTATAGTTTAGGAGAAATGGCTCGGACAAAACTGAAATATGAAAATTAACAAAGGGAAATAACTCAAAAAATAAAACAATGAAGAGTTCCAGTTATTGTGCAATGCACTCCTTCTCATTTCAAGTCCATAGATTTTATAGTTTAGGAGAAATTGCCTGGACAAAAACAAGTATGAAAATTAACAAAGGGCAAAAACTCAAAAATGAAGAAGTGCAGAGTAATGATTGTTATCACAAATAAATAAAATGTATAAATAAAATGCTAATAACAACAAATGACAGACACATTGCAATAACAAAAGCTTACCTCTCAAAACCAAGTGCTCAAGTGAGCAAAAAATAAATCAAGTCTTGGCATCGTTGTTAGCATTTATTTTTCTTTATTTTCTTTACAATTTAAAAGAAAAAATCTTTCAGTTTGCTTGTTTGTACATTTAGCACAAGTCTAACTGCTACATATAATAAATTATAATTTAGTTTCCTCCTTCATTATCTTACACTATTACAACTACAAATATATATGTATAAAACAATCATTCATAAGTACACTTACCCTTGTAAACAATAAGTTCACGTTTTAAGTTTTTATATCATAAACTAAATGTTTAACCGTTGCATAAATTTATTCAAGAAAATGCACAGTATAACAAGAGCTGTCCGTAAGACAGCGCGCTCGACTTTTTTATTGCTTGCCAATAAAAAAAGTTTTTGCAGTAAAAGGCAATACAAGAATCTCTGTATTTTTAAAGTGAACAATGGCCATGAGCATTAAGATATTTAGTGAAGAATTATTTTACTGAATTGTGTGATACCCTTGAACACTGCAGCAAAGTTTGAAATGTTTAAGTCAAAAGAGGGCTGGTAAGAAAGAAAAAAAAACTGAGTTGAGCCTTAAATAAATTTAATAGTATTAAACCCACTTTGAGAGAATAAGGTATTTTTACGTCACTCAGAACACCTTGGTAAATGACATAATAACATAATTTTTCAAGAAATCTATTTCAAGTACAAAAAGAGAAAAATAACTAGTTGTTTGATACCCTTGAATATTACAGCAATGTTTATATGACATAATTTATGGTAAAGTGAACAAGTGGATAGGAATGAATTTTTTTAGATTTTTTAAGTTTTTTAGTGCTTGCCTATAATACAAAACATTGACAGTTAAGGGCCATAATTCAAATAAAATCTTTGACAGAATTACCTTCTCCTGGACATGTTTGGGAATCATGATTGTAAACAAGTATTCCAACTTTCAAATTAATATCTCAAACAGTTCAGTCAAAAAGTGGACTGGTACTAAAAACTTAACCAAGATTCTAAGTCGATAAAAGGCCTTAATTTTTAAAACAAATCCTTGACAGAGTTACCTTCTCTTGCGTACAGATGGGGGTAATGATGTGAAATAGCATTAAAAGTTTCAAAGCAATATCTCAAAGGGTTAAGGCAATAATTGGATTTTACCCATATTCAATGTATTTTCTAAGTCAAAAAGGGGCATAATTCTGTCAAAAACCTTGACAGAGTTATGTCCTCTTGTCTGTTGATGAAGGTCGTGATGGTAAACAAGTATGGTCAGTTTCAAAGCAATACCTCCAATGGTTTTGAAATAAAGTGAGGTGGTACAAAAAACTTAACCAAGCTCAATACACTTTCTAAGTCAAAAAAGGGCCATAATTCTGTCAAAAACCTTGACAGAGTTATGTACTCTTGTCTGTAGATGGAGGTTATGATGGTGAACAAGTATGGTAAGTTTCAAAGCCATACTTGTAATACTTCTAAAATAAAGTGGGGTGGTACGAAAAACTTAACCAAGGTGTGACGCCGACGCCGACGCCGGGGCGAGTAGGATAGCTCCCCTTTTCATAGAAAAGTCGAGCTAAAAATTAGAACATTTAACTTTTACGTCAGATACTTCTTAAAAAATACCATATGAAATAAAACGAAATTTATAGTTCTGACTGATTTTACCTATGAAATACATTATGGTAAGAACATTCTAGTATTAAAGGTACATATGACATTACTTTTGTAACAGAGGAACTGAAACAATTACCAGGTCTTCATTTTGCTTGTAATAGAGATGTGTAGATCATCATGTGATAGTAATGCTGACATGGACATGCATCAGTTATCAAAGAACAGTAAAATGTTTCTTTTTTTTCCTCAAAAATTGGAGGAATAACACATTTTTTTTAAATATAAGACATCATGGCCTATTGTCATTTTCTTTATGCGTATAAAAATATAAGACAAAGAGGTCACTCTAGACATACAGATCTTACATTTAAAGGAATTGATGATGTTGAAGGAAGAGATTATTGGTCTACAGAAGGCCACATTACAGAGGTAACACCTTTAATTGTTTGTTGGAAAAATAAAACAAAACAATTGTCTAAGGTCAAAATATGAAAGGTTTACTATTTAATATAGGTATTTTTTATAGGACTATATTGACAAAAAGTCACTTGTGAGGTTCTCTCAGTCACTAAACATTTACAAATCTTTCAATACTTCGACTACACATACAAAATAAATAAAAAAAGAAATATATAAATATACATGCTGGCATAACTATAAAAAGAGCATTTCACTAACAAACCTAAGAGTATATGACTAAACAAACAAAACTGCTTCCAAAAAACAAGTAATACAGTAAAATCAGAAAAAAATTGAAATGCAAAAAAACCCTCTTATCATGTTTTTAGCATTAAATATTGAAATGTGCATGTGTGAACTGTAAGCTACATTTAACAATGTATCTCAGGTATTTCATTATTCTATCTTTTCTAATCATGGTAATTTATCTGTTTACTGTATATACTTGGCAATTTAAAGTAGACCTCAGCTGCCCTTCTGTGCATTAATTCTGTCACAAGTGAGCATGCCCAATCTTCCATTAGTTTAAGACAAGACTGGACAGTTAATGGCTTAAACAAACAATCTTAATTTCACAGTATATCAATACAAAACAAATATCACAGATCTATGAAAAAAAATCCCTGCAACTAGTTAATAAAATACAATCTTTCCTCAATGTTCAAAATGAGCACTTTCATTTTAAATGAAATCAACGACTTTCAAAAGTTACCAACAAGAGTATGAAAATGCAAGGGTATCACAATTTCTTAAAGTTTATATAACTTCCATTCTTTACAGACTGGACTTCAGGCTTTGACCTTCATGTTACAGGTACTGTTAGACCTTCATGAAGTCTTTTTTCATTATTCAAACAATAAATATATCTAAATTTTCAAAATAAACTAACACTGATACATGAGCAATATCATCTAATTAAAGGATGAGTGTATTATTTTAATAGAGTAGAAAAAAATAAATAAAATCCCTTATATTTCAAATGCAAAAAGGTTATGAAACAAATTCTCTAGACCATAATGCCATTTTAGCTCTACTTCATGATTCTCTGTTCTCAATTCAAACCCCAGAATATAAAATTCATGTGCAAGCTCTTATATACTCAGATCACTCATTTAGCTGTAACTGCAGATGAATAAGCATCTGCATCACTCAGATCACAAAAAAGCATCTGCATGAAATCAGATCACAAAAGCTTTTACATAATCCAGATCAAATAGCTGCCTATGTCTGCTGCTGCAAACTTTGCTTCTTGCGAAAGATTTTGTTCATTGTCTGAACAGTATCTGTCAATAAATCATTAAATATTGTTTCAGTTAGTTGCATTTTCACTGCTAATTCATCGTCATCATAATTAACCCACTCAGGCTCTTCTTCACGCAATTCTTGCACCAAAATTGTGTCAACAAGATCCTTCTTTTTACGAATACCCCATTTAGTCTTTTCCGACGATTTTTTGGCCCCATTTAAACCTAATATGTCAATAACTGCTTCCTGAACCACAGGTTTTAGCACATCTATAGTAGTAGGAGGGGAAGCACCTTTATAAAATTTGTTAGTTTTTCGTTTTGGTTTGTGCCAAGCAACAGGAGAATCATATTCTTCCTCTTTATAAATGTTTCTAATAATTTCTCCAGATAAATCAAATAATAGTTTCTTGAACACACGTCTACTGTTACTTATCAAATCTGAGCCAATCTCTTCATGTGTATAAAATGCTTCTGAAGGGTGGAGATCGGTTAATGGCTCGCCATACCGTCTTTGTTCCCAGAATTCATCTACGGCACTGGAAACTATAGAGTCTATTTCTTTCTCCTCATGGGGCACAGCGTAAAACACCTCCTCTGCAAACTTCTTCAGGTCTGATCTTGGAACATTTGATCGTAGATCTAAAAGATTAAAAGCAATTTAAAGCTTTAAGGCTAGTATAAACATGGTCAAATAAAAATTGAGGAAAAAATGTAACCTCACAGGTATACCAAAGATATTTAAAATCATCCTATGTCTTTAAAACTTCAATTTACAAATTAAATTTAATAGTTTAACCTGAATGCTAATAGACATAACAGGAGTAAAGAAAAGATTTGAAAAAAAAAAGATTTATAATAATTGACAGAAACAGAATACAGAAATGCAAAAGTGCTCAATATACAATGTTATTCGACAAGTGATTTATTTCACACCAAGATTTTCCATTAGGCCTTCAGGAAAAATGTCTTCATTGTAACCTATTTAACATTTGACAATACCTTTCAGCAACAAAAAATATTAATACAGAAAAATGTAATACAAGCTACTGGTACATAATAACCATCAGACTTTATACTGGCAATATTATGCCATATAGTCATTATGCCTTATGTAGGGTTGTGCAATATATTGGATATCACAATATTTTATCTGACATTATTATATCACAATATTTCTTTCAGAGATTCCAATATATTGGAGCTATGAAATTTCAATAACAAGCAATTATCATAGTATTGCAAGCAATCCATAAGTCCCCTACCGGTTAGAACCCCATCAACATTCTGAAGGGCCATTGGCCATTCACTAATGTTTCAATTTTTCTCTATTTTAAGTAAACTTGTTGGAAAAGTTCTTTAAAAGTGATCACAGGAAACAGTTTTTATGAACAGAAAGACAGACGGACTGAAGGACACTCTAAAGTTAATATTTAAAACATCCCTGTTACCAAAATATAACATTTTAAAAGCAAAATTCTTAAAGAGGAGATAACTCTTGAATTAAAGATGCAATTTAATAAAAATTTTCAGCTCTTTTTGACTAATCACAAATATTGTTATATTTGCCATGTTTTAAGCCTATTTGTTGCCAAGGCAACTGATATTTTTTCAAAATAGGAAGAACAGATAAGACATGCATAATTTCAAGACTGCCATCTACCCATATGTCAAGTTTCATTAAAATATTTCCAGTACTTTTTGAGTTATCACTGGATTCAGTTTATGTGTAAAATTTGCCATAATTTCAGCCTATTTGTTGCCATAGCAACCAGAATAATCAGCATAGGAAGAAAAGAAAAAGACGTGCATAATCTCAAGACTGCCATCTACCCATAATTATGTCAAGTTTCATAAAAATATTTCCAGTACTTTTTGCTTTATCACTGGATTCAGTTTATGTGTAAAATTTGCCATAATTTCAGCCTTATTTGTTGCCATAGCAACCAGAATTCTCAACATAGGAAGAAAAGAAAAAGACGTGCATAATCTCAAGACTGCCATCTACCCATATGTCAAGTTTCATAAAAATAAGTCCAGTACTTTTTGCTTTATCACTGGATCCAGTTTATGTGTAAAATTTGCCATATTTTTAGCCTATTTGTTGCCATAGCAACCAGAATTTTCAACATAGGAAGAAAAGAAAATGATGTGCATAATCCCAAGACTGCCATCTACCCATATGTCAAGTTTCATAAATATATTTAAAGTACTTTTTGGGTTATCACTGGATCCAGTTTATGTGTAAAATTTGCCATATTTTCAGCCTATTTGTTGCCATAGCAACCAGAATTTTCAACATAGGAAGAAAAGAAAAAGACGTGCATAATCTCCATACTGCCATCTATCCATATACCAAGTTTCATAAAAATATTTTCAGTACGTTTCAAGTTATCGCGGGATCCAGTTTTGTGGACGGACGGACTGACTACTTAGCAGACGTGTTTGTGGGGTTATTCCTTTGATCTCTTAACCCCACAAGAGCAAATTTTTTTAACCCCATAAGAGCATTTTTAACCACATAATACATGTCTCTACGGAATGAACCCCATACAGAGTGCCTGTACATAAACCTAAACCTCATAATGTAGCTCTTGTCTGCTCGGACTGACAGACGGACGGACAGAGGGTAAACCTAAAGTCCCCTCCGGTAAACCGGTAGGGGACTAATAAACAAGAGCTGTCAGAAGGACAGCGCGCTCGACTTTTTTAGTGCTTGCCTATAAAACAAAACTTTGACAGTTAAGGGCACACAAGACTTTAACTAGGAATTTCTAAGTACAAATCAAGAAACATTTTCACAGAGTTATCTTCTCTTGCTTACAGATAGGTCTCATGATGGCACATAAGAACTCCAACTTCCAAAGTAATATCTCAAATGGTTAAGTCAACAAGTGGACAAGAATGAAAATCTTAACTGAGTTTCTAAGTCAAAAAGGGCCATAATTCAAATAAAATCCTTAACAGAATTACCTTCTCCTGCCCATGTTTTGGGACCATGATGGTAAACAAGTATTCCAACTTTCAAATTAATATCTCAAACAGTTCAGTCAAAAAGTGGACTGGTACTAAAAACTTAACCAAGATTCTAAGTCGATAAAAGGCCTTAATTTTTAAAACAAATCCTTGACATAGTTACCTTCTCTTGCGTACAGATGGGGGTAATGATGTGAAATAGCATTAAAAGTTTCAAAGCAATATCTCAAAGGGTTAAGGCAATAAGTGGATTTTACCCATATTCAATGTATTTTCTAAGTCAAAAAGGGGCATAATTCTGTCAAAAACCTTGACAGAGTTATGTCCTCTTGTCTGTTGATGAAGGTCGTGATGGTAAACAAGTATGGTCAGTTTCAAAGCAATACCTCCAATGGTTTTGAAATAAAGTGAGGTGGTACAAAAAACTTAACCAAGCTCAATACACTTTCTAAGTCAAAAAAGGGCCATAATTCTGTCAAAAACCTTGACAGAGTTATGTACTCTTGTTTGTAGATGGAGGTTATGATGGTAAACAAGTATGGTAAGTTTCAAAGCCATACTTGTAATACTTCTGAAATAAAGTGGGGTGGTACGAAAAACTTAACCAAGGTGTGACGCCAACGCTAACGCCGACGCCGACGCCGGGGCGAGTAGGATAGCTCCCCTTTTCATAGAAAAGTCGAGCTAAAAAATCTATGAAATTTAGGCGTATTCTCAACTTGTATATAGCTTGCCTTCAAATGGCATTTGCTTAAGGTTGTTTTAATTTTCTCATTTACAATGCCACTTTTAAAACAGTGAGAAATCTCATGTACCATTTATCGGGACATATTATTAAACTATAAACCCTTTAGCCAAGATTCCGTAGGTCTTGCCTTTGTTTTCTTAAGCATTTTAGATAGTTCACAATATATTGCAATGTAATGTTATTTGTTTTTGTTTTTGAGTTTTACGTCACATTGACACAGTATAGGTCATATCACGATGTTCCAGCTTTACTGGTGGAGGAAGACCTCAGGTGCCCTTCCCTGCATTATTTCAGGCACTAAAGGGTACCTGAGTAGAACCACCGACGTTCTGTAAGCTAGCTGGATAGCTTCCTAACATGAAAGAATCCAAAGTCCCTGTCGGGATTCGAACCCACAGCGGTGAGGGGCAAGTGGTTTGAAGTTAACGACCTTAACCACTCAACCACGGACGCCCCGCAATGTAATGTAATGTTTGTAAATATCACAATATATTCCTCTTTACAATATCTAGCTGTAGCCTTATATGGCAACAATTACCTTTCATTGGTAATAGAAGACCATTAATAAAGACATGGTATCTGTGAACAAGAGCTGTCGGTAGGACAGCAACGCTCGACTATTCTTAGTGCTTGATAGTAAAAAAAATGCTTGATACAGTTACCTCCTCCTGTTTACAGGTTGGGGTCATGATGGTGAACAAGTGTGCAAAGTTTCAAAGCCATATGTCAATGGACTTTGAAAATATTTGAACTATTACAAAAACTTTAACGTAGATTCTAAGTCAAAAAAGGGGCATAATTCTGTCAAAATGCTTTATAGAGTTACCTCCTCCTGTCTACAGGTTGGGGTCATGATGGTGAACAAGTGTGCAAAGTTTCAAAGCCATATGTCTATGGACTTTGAAAATATTTGAACTATTACAAAAACTTTAACGTAAATTCTAAGTCGAAAAAGGGGCATAATTCTGTCAAAATGCTTGATAGAGTTACCTCCTCCTGTTTACAGGTTGGGGTCATGATGGTGAACAAGTGTGCAAAGTTTTAAAGCCATATGTCAATGAACTTTGAAAATATTCGAGGTATTACAAAAACTTTAACGTAAATTCTAAGTTGAAAAAGGGGCATAATTCTGTCAAAATGCTTGATAGAGTTACCTCCTCCTGTCTACAGGTTGGGGTCATGAATGGTGAACAAGTGTGCAAAGTTTCAAAGCCATATGTCAATGGACTTTGAAAATATTTGAACTATTACAAAAACTTTAACGTAAGTGGTTACGCCGACGCCGACGCTCGGGTGACTACAATAGCTCTACTTATTCTTATCGAATAGTCGAGCTAAAAGCTATAAAATGATGGCAATTAAGAATGATAACTTTCATGAAATAGGGTATAGCATCTGTATCTTTTCATCATTATTGGTCAAACCTAGAACTGAAAATATAGCAAAAGAAAGGCAAAACTCGACAAATAATACATGTATATGGTTTTATCAACTCACCGTTTTCAGCACCGGTGAAGTTCGTTGATGATTTATTTGATGGCACCCAAAACTCTTCTTCAAAATCTCCCTCAAACAAACCACTATCTGTCACAGGCTTATGACTTTCCTGAAATTATACAAGATCATAGTAAACATCTGAAAATATATTTAGATTGAGTTTTAAGTCATATCATAACTGTTAAGGTCATATTCCAGCTTTTACTGGTGAAGACATCAGGTGTATCAGCATGTATTATTTAAGACAGGTGTATCAGCATGTATTATTTAAGACAGGTGTATCAGCATGTATTATTTAAGACAGGTGTATCAGCATGTATTATTTAAGACAGGTGTATCAGCATGTATTATTTAAGACAGGTGTATCAGCATGTATTATTTAAGACAGGTGTATCAGCATGTATTATTTAAGACAGGTGTATCAGCATGTATTATTTAAGACAGGTGTATCAGCATGTATTACTTAACACAGGTGTATCAGCATGTATTACTTAAGACAGGTGTATCAGCATGTATTATTTAAGACAGGTGTCTCAGCATGTATAATTTAAGACAGGTGTATCGGCATGTATTATTTAAGACAGGTGTATCAGCATGTATTATTTAAGACAGGTGTATCAGCATGTATTATTTAAGACAGGTGTATCAGCATGTATTACTTAAGACAGGTGTATCAGCATGTATAATTTAAGACAGGTGTATCAGCATGTATTATTAAGACAGGTGTACCAGCATGTATTATTTAAGACAGGTGTATCAGCATGTATTATTTAAGACAGGTGTATCAGCATGTATTATTTAAGGCAGGTGTATCAGCATGTATAATTTAAGACAGGTGTATCAGCATGTATTATTTAAGACAGGTGTATCAGCATGTATTATTCAAGACAGGTGTCTCAGCATGTATTATTTAAGACAGGTGTATCAGCATGTATTACTTAAGACAGGTGTATCAGCATGTATTACTTAAGACAGGTGTATCAGCATGTATTATTTAAGACAGGTGTCTCAGCATGTATTATTTAAGACAGAAGCTGACACCCAAGTAGCACCATCAACCTTCTAGCTGTATAACTTTCTCACATTAAAGACTGAAGCCGTTTTTGTAGCTCTAATGGTCAAGTTCAAAATCAGCCATCTTAACGACTCATTATCCAAGTCCCCTAATATTTTTCATAGCAAAAAGTACAAACAAAAATATTATTGGACCACAACAGCCCAGTTTTGGAAGTGAATTGGTCTTATAAATAAATAAATAAAAAATAAATAACTAAAACCACTTTTTGTTTATCATTGTCTCCAGATAAAAAGGACATTACTACTATCATCAGTTTTCACTTATTTAGTTCTTTACAGTATATTATATACAGCATTACTCTGTATTTTTGACATACAAACATGTCTACATCCTCGCCAGGGGTTTAACATTATTTGAAGATATATTGTAAATCTTTTTACAAGGACAACATTTAGGTTACTTGTCAAATTCTAAGCAGAGGATAAAACATTCTTTCACACAATAGTGGACACATTTGTAAAACCTTCAATCTTTCATAAGGTTAGCCTGGTGTGTAAAGTTTATAAACATTAAATACACACAACAAATGAATAAAAATTTCACATGACATGAGTACCTTATCAGATTGTAGGCCAGGCACAGGTGAGCCTGGTCTGAGTGGAGCATCCAGGTGCATATCATCATCTGCTTTGTCTAGTACGCCCTGAATTTCATCGGTAGGTGAAGGGGGACTCTCATTCTGATCCTCGTCAACTTCTAAGATACCACTGTCTCGAGATTGGTTCACATCTTGTGACTGGCGGTTATTTTTTCTAATGGTTAGCATGTGCTCAATGGCATCATTCATCATATTGTTGACAGCAACGTCTGTGCGGTCATCAATTGATGGCTCATTTCTCTCTGCAGGAAATTCATCTGGACCTTGTTCAGAGTTGGAATGCTGAAGGAAATCTTCCAGGTCATCAATGTCTCCATTGGTCTGTACCTCTTCAATATGATGAGGCTTTGCCGGTTTAGGTGCCACTGGAGGACCTTTCTTCTTTGTTGTTTGTTTTTTATCTGCAATTTTACTTATTGTGTTAACATTTTCTCTAACAACTGACTCAAACAGGTCATTTGTAATTTTATCTGCTAAAATTTCCTTCCTGGATTTTGTCTCAGGTTTAAGTTCCTTGTCTGCCTCTCTTGGTGATTCCTGAGGAGATTCATCAAACATCTGAACATTTTCATCAGCCTCAGCAATAAATCTAAGTAAGTCACCATCTTCAGTATTAACACTCTGTACACTTTCTATACTGGATCTTACATCTACATTATCCAGTAAAGGCCCTTTCTCTTCTTCATCCCCTGGAGTTGCTTGCACATCATGAGCTGGAACAATAACACCATGTTTTTCTCTGCATGTGAAATACCTCACACCATCTTCAATTCCATTATGCCTTCCCTCTGGATGGTCCAATTCCACACCTGCCCAAACACCAGGTGCAAATTGTACATTTCCCTTAAAAAGCAATGTTCCTGACACTTTCTTTCCACTAGGCCCAGTTACATAAACTCCATCTCCTATTTCAAAATCAGCAAGAGGGGTAAAAAAGTCACTTTTTTCACTTAAACTCTCATGTTTCGATATTTCTCTTGGAGTAGCTGTAGGGGATGCTACAGGAGTATCCTCATTATCTGTTCCAAGTAAATCATCAATATCAAATACATTTGAAATCAGGCCAGAGCCTGGCTTCTTCTTTGAAGATGGTTCACTAACTTCATCATTAAATTTTGGCACTTTGTCTTCCGTCTGAATTACAGGAGACTTCTCTGATTCGGAAGACTCGTGTTCAGTCTGATATGAAATCACCGAAGATCGCTCACTCCTACCACTAGAGGGTCTTGATGACTCAACAACCGATGACCTCTGAGAAATATCCCCTTCACTATCATTATCCTTCTCCTTACCAAATACATCAGTATCTTTCCCTTGAGTCTTTAAATCTAGTTGTTTAATAAATGACTCTGAAGGCAGATTCTCAGAAATTTGTTCAGATATTTGTTCTGATATTTGTTCAGTAATAGATCTAGCAGACTGAGGTACTGTTTTTGTTTCTATATCTTCAGACATCTGGCTAACTGATCTGGCACTTAGTGGCAGTTTCTCATGATGAGTCATAGTGTTTGGCTCAGTAGCAAAGTCATCAGTGTATGACACTGACACATCATAAATATCTTCTTTAGTACTGAGATTGATTTTAATTTCCTTAGACTTGTCATCTGAAGCTTCTGAGGCAGCAGAGATAATGTCCTCTTCGATCTCGTCAGTTTTATCGTCAACAGCTGACAAGATCTCTCCACTAAATTTATCTTTAATGCTCTGAATACGCTCCTGGTATGAAAGATCAGATCTCTCTGAACGTGATGTGGGTGTTTCACTACCCTCGGAAATCTTGTCTAAATGGGATTTGGCTGTTTTGCTTGGGGTCACAGGAGTTTTTGGTGACATTTGCTTCTGGTCTGCAATAGATATACAGTCATATTAAGACATAGGACAACAATAGAAGTACAAATATTTCTTTAATTATTAAAAAGTGATAAAATGCTGTCTTCAGAGTAAAATGTTAACAGGACTCTAAAGAGCACCTTAAACATCTAAGTGTGTTTTTTTTAAACCAGCGAAAGCTGTCCTGACCTGAAACAAATCAAACAAACATAAAATTTTACTAGAAATAGTCCATCAGATAATTAGAACATATGGTTCATTTCAATAAAGTAATACAATGAAGAAATATGCAGTAACACAGTGTATAATAGAAATTACTGAACCCCGTCTTGTTAGCCTAGACATTTCTCCTATTTTGGGATTAAAACCATGTTATACTTCCGGTCATTGTACCTTACTTTGGTGCATATGTACTTAAACTTAACAGGAAGTAGACTTGTTTCGATACTGTACCAACAGCAATGTTTTACTCTTGAACTGTAAAAGGTTATCTTTTTTGTTCAACCCTTAACCTGGTGGAAGCTAAAGTTTTTGTTTGTTTAATTGGGTTTTACGTCACAATGACACATTATAGGTCTTATGGCCACGCTCCAGCTTTATTGGTGGAGGAAGACCTCAGGTGCCATTCCATACATTATTTCAGGCATGAACGGGAACCCGAGTAGAACCACCAACGTTCAATGAGCTAGCTGGATAGCTTCCACACATGAAAGAATCCAAAGTCCCTTTCGGGATTCAAACCCACAGCTGTGAATGGCAAGTGGTTTGAAGTCAACGACCTTAACCACGGATGCCCCTGGAAGCTAAAGTGATGAGACATTGCCACCAGTATAGAGCCAGGCAAGCATGTACACCCATGCAGTCTGTAAAAGCACTATACTGCTAGTAGCTCAATCTTTGTGTTTTGTTATTGAAATCCCTTAAACTCTGAATGGACTGCTGATTAAGTCAAAGCTTGGCAATTTCATTATTCAGCAAAAAAAATGGAGATAATTTGCATTTACCTTTATCTTCAGGAATGTTTGGTGACACTTGAGCAGAGTCTGGTCCACTACTGTCAGTATCTAAACGTTTTGTGGGTGTTTTGATAGTCTTGGACGGGCTCACTTTGGGCTGTTTAATCTGTGGGCGGACAGTAGATTTTGCAGGCTCGTGATTCATCTCCTTTTTGAGGTCAACTTTTAACTGAGCAATCTGGTTGTCATATGCCTAAAATATAACATTAACAAAATATGCATTTTCAACTATCAAGTTTTACAAATTCTTTGAGACTGAAATTAAATTTGCAGAAACAATTATTAATACTAAAATCTGACGATTGTAAAATCCTAGTTTTTTTTTCCAAATGATTTGTTTGTTTTTGTGGTTTTAACACTGATTTCTACACACTTTTTTAGGTTATATTTTGGCATTCAATCCACATAACCAGCTTTCTTGTATAACTAACCAGAAAACAATTTTCTAAAAGTGATTACTATTTAATTTAACTCATGAAATATGGTGCTATATCAGTCAAATATATTTCATATTTTTTAAAAATAAATATGAAATATAAATATGAAAGTGGGTGGAGTCAAAACTCAGATTTATCTTAAGAGACTTCTTTCGCCATTTTATTTTTTGTTGAATTTTGAAAACTGTCTAGAATGATAGAAAATTATTTAACTAAGAAAATAAATCCGAACACCAATATCTTGAATTCAGTCATTAATGCTGTACAGACGTTTAAAGAGTTGTGTACATGAACAATGTAGCGCTAAATATCGCGTGCAAAACAAGACAATAATTATATTACTGCTCGCTGTACAATTGAAATTGCGTTGCAAGCAGAGGTGTTCGTAACCATTTTTCTTTGGTAATGAAATTAAATAAAAAGGTTATTTTTACGTTTTTTGTGAAATATGGTATATATTTGCACTCAACACTCCCGGCTCGTGAAAATATGTGTCATTTTATGTTTCGTGAAAATATATTCAATATTTCACTCAAAAGAAAAAATATCCTCGTAATATTTGCTGCCTGTGGATTGTAAAATATTGTTTATATTGGGATAAAGTGATTCCAGAATACTTTGAATGGAAGAAATTGTTAGCATGTTTTATTGAAATTGAGTCAACATGTTAAGATATATTGTCATCGGCAAACCTAATACTGTATTCCTAGAAATGTTCGCAGATACAATATTTCGCGTTTTTCACAACGTCGGCATTTTCGCGGAGACAAACTTTCGCGGATTTGTAGTAACCGTGACGTCCGCGAAAATTAACTCGCTACGGCCTAAATAACAGCTTTTTTAGGCTACGGTATAAACCTACATGTATTTGATTTTCCATTTATGAATGTCACATAAATTATTCAGCAATTCATGATTGACCTTAAAATCTATAAACTAGAACAAGTGTATTACTCAAAGGTAGCAGGAAATTTCCCAGTTTTTTTTCCCCGGTCCAGACGTCTGGATTTATATAACGGTTATGTTGTGCTACTTTAACAGTATTGGACTGTACATCGCTTTCATTATAACAACATAACAGATCTTTATCAATGTAGCTATTGTACTTTAAAAACAAAGGATTAAAACTTCTCCAAGCAAATAAAATCCAAGTCATTTAATGTACGCAAACGGTAAATGTTTTGTATACGCTGTGACTAGCAAATAATGTGAATAAGCGTGATAATTACTAATAATTGACATTTTTTTATGTGTTTTTTTTTGTTATGTGCATTATAGGTATATTGAAGTGTAAATATGGATTACAAGCTAAAACATGTGGTGGTTTAGTAAGATGAACTTTACATAATTTTTACACATTTCTATAGCACCTGTGTTTATATGTTATTGTGAAAGTAAATTATAACAAATATTTGGAACGTTTATGTTTTTATTTGGTTGAAGCTAGAAATGTTCGCGGATTTGTTATAAGTGACATATTCGCGGCCATAAAGAATCGCGTAATCATGCCTACCGCGAAAAGCGCTAACTTAAAATGCACGAAATCTTTTCTAGGAATACAGTAAAAAAAGCCGAATAATTTGTTCCAGTACATTTTACTTTGATTACATAAAATCATTCATGTTCATTAAAGATTTATTTAAGACATTTTATGTTATAAATCTTTCAAGAAAAGGCCATAGTTATTTGTTATGAAAACACCAAAATGTTACTTTTCATCAGACATAGCTTAGTCATTTAACCTAAATATCTTACACTGCAAGCATCATGCTGTGAATTTTTACCTACATCCACTTGAAGAGCAGCTCAATAACATTATGTTCTCACTGTATCATGTGACAATGAGTCAAACAAAGTCGGCATTTTCTAAAAATTTCAAACAATTACCTCAATCTGTTTCTTTAAAGTTTCTTCTTTGTTCTTCATCAGTTCCTTCTTTTTCTTCTTTCTCTCCCGTTTTAACTTATCTGCCTCAGTTTTCCTTTTTCTCAGTTCTTCATTCAAAGCCCGTATTCTGCCCTCAAAGTCACTCAACTCGGACTGCGACTCTATAAATAGCACACACAAGTTAACATTCTATATAAATAACTTGGAAATGTACAAACAAGTACATTAGCAATGTGTCTGTACATTGAAGACGTAAAAGTCACTAAAATTTAGAATATACCAAACCAATAAAAGATATTACTAGTGGCTGCAAGATTTCTTCAATACCACGTAACATCTATTTCATAAGCATGTTACTCATATTTTCCATATTCCTTTCATAATAAAAGTAAATTAAAGTAACAAAATATAACAAGATATCTTTATTGTAAAAACTGTACATGCTTTTTCAAAGTTAACTAATGGGGAATAATTCAGTAAAATCTTTATCTGTCCCATGCAAAACTTTAATCAACTGCTAAGCCACAAAGAGTAGTATGGAGCAATAACTATTCAAATGGTCAAGCTAGAGGTAAAAATCAGTGATACTTATTCGGAAATTTATCCTCTATATTGTTTTCTCTTTCTTTGATTCTCAAAAAGAAATGAAAGCATTTTGTATGTTTGGTTTTATGCCAATTTTAACACATTACTTGGCTGTAACTTGGTGGTCAGTCCACCTAACAAGCCTTACTGGATAATTAACTAGTAATATCCAATTTCAATCCTGATTCAATCTCTGATTTCTGAATCAGCAGTAAAGTTACATAATAATTAGACTCAAAGTCTGACATCAGCTGTCCCAGAGAAATTTTGCCTCACTTGTGTGTGTTTAGGTTTGTTCACCCTCACCACCATAATAATTAATATATGGGCGTTAAAAAATTCTCTAACTTCTCAGACAATCTGTGGTATAATTACAACATAGAATATTTAACTTACCATTCAGCGAAAATGAATCTTCTGACTCGCTCTCGGAGTTTCGAGAATGACTTCTGGAACTAAACAAACCCCTAGGTGACCTTCCAGGGGAGGACAGGCCTCTGTATTTTTTTAGTTTCTCAAGAGGAGACTTGGATGTGGTCTGACTCTTGCTTGTCTTTTTGGATGCAGTGGCTGTGTCATCAAAGGTCTCGTTACCATAGCTGTGCGTCATGGTGTCATCACTTGAATCATTCATCCTGCAAACAACAGAAAACTAAGGCGTAAAATCTCACCAATGCTAGAAATAAACACAAGATAAAGCAAAATATTTCATTATAGCCCACCATTTTATTTTGCTATTTTAACCAATGACCTGTAGAATAATTTCTTTGGAAAGATTATCTAACAATAAAGATTATGTTAATTACATTTCATGATACATTAAGTAATAACTTTACTTAGGATAACTAGATTGTAATTTATGTTTCTGCAGAAAACAGCTCCACAACTTTTCTATTCATGCTTATTCTTTAATGATTTTAGACATATATAACTGGGCACTTTATCTTGCAATTGCTTTTAGAAATTAAGACAGAGCTTATTCCACTTCATAAAAGTTATAAACACTTACTTTTTAGAATCATCAGCACTAGACACTGATTGAATATCCTCCATAACAGAGCTTTCGCTACCACTTCGGTTATGATTCTTAATATTAGACTTGTCATTCATCATTCGTCGGTGAATCTCCTCTGGCGAACTCTCGAGACTGGCTGTCTTTATGTCTTCCTTGATGCTGGTGTAGAGTGATTCATCACGAGCAGTTGTTATTGTTTCAGAAATTACAGTACTATCTCTATCCTGAGACACTGACATTGTTTTTATTGTAGAATCTAGAAAAATAAATTATTTAATTTATTCTAATCTTTCTCTTTCTGATATTACAGTTTTATATCTCACCGACACTATTGAGATCTCATGGTAAATTTGAAGCCAGGCCTTAGGTGCCCTTCTGGGCATTATTTCAGGCACGATAGGAAGCTGAGTATAGCCACTGACCTTTCATAACCTAATTTGACAACTCCCTAACATGAAAGCATCCAAAAAGTTTGAAGTCAACAAGTTGGCAACCATACTCAGCCATCTAATATTTACCCATGAAATTTATCATGTTTTCTTAGCAAATATTGTGTTATTTTATAATTAAACACTAAAAAAACAAAATGTAAAATCTCATTACATATTTATTATAATTTGGGGAGAAATTATGAATAATAATATTTTCATAAAGCAATTTTGTCTTATACGAGGGATGATCAAAAATAAACCGGACTGTGACTGGCAATTGAAGAATTTTCATCCTATCACTTATTGTTATATATCACATTTAATCGGAAAACAATACCTGTAAACTGATGCTATATCTAATCTGATAACGCAAATAGCTTGTCCGTAACAGCTGATTCAAAAACCATGGTAACGCACACCCGGCGCAGTGCGTAAATTCGCCTTGACATGAGGCGCTCTATGCTGCGTGTATTTTACAATATGGCACAATTAGATTTCAAAATACGCCAAAACGTCATGTACAATATCTTTGACGTTGTCAGTAAAAATGACTTCATTTAAACCATATTTATATTTACAATCACAATTCAAACGTCACATGTTAATGAAATAGTCGCGTTAAAACTATGTCGTCGGAATGTCTCGAAAATCGATCAATAGGAAAAATTTGTCAAATGTAAGACGAGAAACTGTTTAAAACGTAGAAAAAGATTATGGCTAACAAGGGAAAAGTTCCAGAAAGCCACAGCATATTTTTTGATTAGCTTAAAAGATTAAGAAAAGATAATAGAGAAATAGAAACAAGTAAGGGAGAGACAGAAAAAAGACATTTTCAAGGACGTTGGTGACGTCAATCGCCAAGACGTTGAAAAATGACAGTCGATTGACTGCTGACATTGTCAACGATGTTCGATAATAACTACGGGACGGTGCAGTCAACTCTGAGGATCTTAAAATGAAAATAGTTAATGCATTAATTACATGTATTATATTCTTGGTTTACAATTGCATCAATTATTCTCTCATTTTACGCAGTAGTCTTGTCAACAATTTAACAGCCACTGTTCAAAATGGCTATGCGTTTTATTTATTTTAAAATAATGACAATTTTGATCATAGTTGTATTATTCTGTTATTTTTTCGTATGTATGATACATTATCATTCAGCATCATTATTTTACATTATTTGTAATTTATACATAATATAGTTAATTGCATGTGCGATTTTTTCAACAATCAAGTTACAGAAGGAAATAACGGAAGTTTGCATCATTACCGGAGTTCTTTATCACCATTCATTCTATTATAATACAATATGATACCCACTTGTACAGAAATATATATAGGCAGGAGATCCGCCGCATCAATAACATAACTGTACCACATATTGGCCTACTCCGTGAATGAGTAAAGATCTGCTCCGTTAAGGACAATACGCTTGTGACGTCGTTAACGTCAATTTTAAAGTTATACCGTGCGCCGCATTGCTTTACATGTGCATGCCAATAACAGCATAACTTTTTTCTTTGTTAATATTTCTTGTTGGTATTTTTTGTATCATTTAGAGGATAGATTCCGATTTATTTTCCGTGTATTGTTAAGCAAATTTATTTAACAGGTTAAGAATCGTTTACAAAGTCCGGTTAATTTTTGATCATCCCTCGTAGTAGCATATGAATTTACAACTTCATTCAAAACAGCAGAAAAAAGCAATTCATTCAGAAAAGGCGTGCTGAATAGGGAATGATGCCATTAAAGCACACAACCTGTCTTACAAGGAGTATGAATAGAACATGGATATTCATCCCATAATGTCACTTGAGTCCCTACGAACAGTGATTAAAGGGACTTTTGGAAAACCTCAAGCCAAATAATACAACATCTGTAAATAACAAGATCCTTCAATATACAACAATTGGTTATTTATGTATCATTAAGATATTAAATACCTTTTGTGGTTCCATTATCCTTCTTACTTGACGGCTTTTCTGTTTCACTTTTGGCCGCACTTTGTGATGGTTCTTTCTCCTTCTTCACATCTTTGTCTTTTTTATCCCATACTTTCAATGCTTGTTTTTCCAGTTTAAATACCCTAGATTCTTCCTTGTCCAGCATGGTCTTCCATTTGAGTAGTTCTTCTGCATTCTTCCGCCTATCCATTAACTGGGACTGTCTTTGTGTCAAATACCTTAGGAAAACAAGAGATTTTTGATGTGTTATTTTATCAAAAACATGATATCACTTGTCTTCTATCTTATTTAAATAATAAAGCTTGCAAACAACTTTT